>NC_135657.1:92393294-92532743 GCF_964188315.1 Podarcis muralis | reverse complement strand
CAGCAATGTTGATCAGTCAACTGCTGAGTATATAAGGACAACTGGCATATTGTCATCTTCCTGTTTGGCAGCGTAGCCACTCGCTGCCAGTGCGGTCTGCAAATAGAATAAACGTGTCCCTTCATAAGAGGGCATTTGGCTGTACTCAGGTGTACCGGAGGCTGTGTCTCGCTGTATACTCAAGCTGGGAACCAGGGAACAGCCATTGTATAGAAGGCTCTTTTCATAATGTGTTGGTGTTTGATGGCAGGGCTAAGACTTGCAACGGGAACCGCAAATGTTACTTTTAGAACAGAAGTGGGGTTATCATTGGGAGTCTTCTTGTTTTGCATTGGCTTTGTCGGAGGCAGGATTTCATAAGTTCTGTGGTATGGACTTTATTCAAAGCTGTTGGATTCTGGCCAGATTTGTGTGCAAGGCTGATGGCATGCTAAACACGAATCTTTTCGGAGAGAAAAAACGGTAGAGCGATATGGCTATGTCTGTGATCTTGGCAAACGTTTACTCAGAAAAGTAAGTCCTGTATGAGATGGGTGTGACTTTCAAGCAGTGGGAATAGGATCGGGATGTCAGACTGCAATCTGGAAGATGCTTTCTTCTGAGGAATGCAGCATTGCTCTCAGCTGAACTTATGCTGGATTCCAGTTGCAGTTTGCAGTGGGGCATTTTATTAAACAAGTCTGTATAATAAGTCGTTATGCATCAGCTTACATTCTTCTGAAAACTCAGCTGGTTAGATCATGGTGCTGAGAACACCAAGGCTGCAGGTTCCCTTACGGGACAGCTGCAGGGGGGTGGACTGGATGATCCTCAAGGTGCCTTCCAACTCTACAATTCTATGATTAAATTGTGCTCCTGTGGGGTTAAACCATCTTGTGGTGTTTGCTAGAGGTGAGCAATCCCGTTGCATGTATACTCAGAAGTCCTACTCTGTTCACATGAAGCTCACTTCTGGACTGCAGCCATAGCTCATGGTTTTGTTTTAAATAATAGTTTGAATCCTGGAATTTTTCATACTGCCCTCACTTCAGAAGTGGATTTTCAAGGGACTGCTAAATTAGATTTCACCATTGGGGGCAGAACAGTCAAGCCCTAAAACTGTAAGGCAGGGGTCAGCAACCTTTTTCATCCATGGGCCGGTCTACTGTCCCTCAGACCTCGTGGGGGCCGGACTATATTTTTTTGGGGGGGGAAATGAATGAATTCCTATGCCCCACAAATAACCATAAGATGCATTTTAAATAAAAGCACACATTCTACTCATGTAAAAACACCAGGCAGGCCCCACAAATAACCCAGAGATGTATTTTAAATAAAAGGACACATTTTACTCATGTAAAAACATGCTGATTCCCGGATCGTCTGCCGGCTGGATTGAGAAGGCAGTTGGGCCACATCCGGCCCCTGGACCTTAGGTTGCCTACCCCTGCTGTAAGGCATTTTTTTGAATGGCAGTTCAGCATTAAATAAATTGAGAGGGTAAGAAATTGAGAGGATCCCTTTCTTCCAGCCACTAGCTCTTTAACATTTTAAGACCATTTGGCGGTGGCTAAAGGTTTTCTCACAGTTATTCCTATCACAGAGATTTACATTACTAAGAGAAAGCTACCTGCAATATTTTGTAGTCCCAAAATGTGATGGATAGCTTAGAAAACATCTTGACAATCATAAAGTTATGCTGCATTAGTTTAAAGTCAGTGATTGTTTGTGAAGTTGGTTACACTCCAATGCTTGTTTACACTTGTGTTTGAACACCACCGCTTCTCTATGAAGTTCTTCAGCTTGGATTGTAAAATGTAAAATGAAGCTTTGTGCATGAATGGCCATAGATCAGCTACCTAGAGCTAGTTGCTTTATATTATATTTTATTTATTTCATATAATTTATATAACTCCTGATTGTAAAATAAAAAACCTCAAAGAAGTTTACAAAAGGTAAAACAGTAAAAAATAAAAATTATAACCATACAAAAGTTAAAATAATGCTCTCCCCTAGGAGACCTGCCTGGTGCCTTCATTAGCCATCTTTAGGCACCAGGTGGAAACGTTCCGCTCCAACCATACCTTGGGCTGATTAATATTTTAATAACCCTGTTTAATGTGTTTGGGGGAGGGGGGAGGTTTGCCATATTTCAAAAAGTGAGAATCCAGACGGAAAAGGTTTTTTTTAAAGCTATTTTTGAGGGAAATCGCAAAAAACGACACTGCTGACATCAATTGCCATACACCTGGGACATTTAGCCGATTTCTACCTGGACACTGCTTTCGACTGCGGTATTCCGTGTATGGGAAATTCCGGACGTATGACAACCCTGGGGGGTATTGATTTGTGGGTTTTGGGGTTATTGTTTTCCTTATGCATTTTTTATTATTATGCTGTGAAAACCGCCCTGAGATCTATGGATGAAAGGCAATGTGCAAATTTAATAAATATAAATGAATGAATGAATGAAATACTAAAATGGATTAAAATTAGCTCAACTTTCTAAACATCTGGGTAGGCTTGTCTAAACAAGAATTGTTTTAGCAGGATGGCGGTACTCCATCTCCCAACCCATTCCTTTGCTGCTACCTGAAACTGAAATAGATTGGGTGGTCAGGGTTCTTTTCTGTAGCAGGGCAAGGAAACTGGGGAACCAGCAGGTGGGTTGGCAGCCAGTGTGTTGGTCCTAATATAAGGTAAAGGTAAAGGTACCCCTGCCCGTACGGGCCAGTCGTGTCCAACTCTAGGGTTGTGCGCCCATCTCACTTAAGAGGCCGGGGGCCAGCGCTGTCCGGAGACACTTCCGGGTCACGTGGCCAGCGTGACGAAGCTGCTCTGGCGAGCCAGCACTAGCGCAGCACACGGAAACGCCGTTTACCTTCCCGCTATAAAGCGATACCAATTTATCTACTTGCACTTAAGAGTGCTTTCGAACTGCTAGGTGGGCAGGAGCTGGGACCGAAAGACGGGAGCTTACCCTGCCGTGGGGATTCGAACCGCCAACCATGCGATCGGCAAGCCATAGGCGCTGAGGTTTTACCCACAGCGCCACCCGCGTCCCAGTCCTAATATAGTGGGAGGGAAATAGTGACTACAGAGAGATGAAAGCTGAAACGAAAGCAATGACTGGGTTGAGCAAGAGAGTCCAAGATTACTGAATGACCATCACATTTTGACTGGTCCACTTTGTAGGAAAGCCACTGTTGGGTATTTTGCTTTTGCTATCTTAAATGGTTTTGATGATTAATTTGCTGTATTTATTGTACTTTTATTTTACCTGTTTAAAAAAACAATGTGCTGTTCTCCATTTTGGAGTGTTCGGGAGCAGGTGCTGTGGGTCAAAAGTGGTATATAAACAACCCAGACAAATGACGACTTAACACTCTTTTCCATGGGAGACTAATTCTGGACTATATCACCATATTATCCCAGCAAGGCACAGAGCCCTTACGGCTGTCATGTTTTCCTATCTCTTCTCTCTCTCTCTCTCTCTCTCTCTCTCTCTCTCTCTCTCTCTCTCTTTTTGCAAATTATTCAAGCAGAAAACAAGGCAGTGGTTATGAAGTAATTACACACACAATGGAAGACTTATTTCCAGCTCTTGCTAAATGCCTTTTAGCATTGTGTGCGCATAGTTCACTGTGCCAATAGACCCTTCAGACTCTAAAACTTGACACAGGGCAGCTGTCAGAAATATACACATTTCACTGTCTTTTGAGAAAATACGGTCTCGTTTTTCCTCAAAGAACCTGCAGCTCAGGGGAGAGATTGAGTTACTGCCAAATCCTGTGCTTTGTTGATAGCTCTGAAGATAATTCTTTCTACGTTCTTTTTTTTATTTTAATGGAGCATTTGCGCATTTTATTTGGGGCGGATGGTTGCAACGAGAGAGGATGCTTACAAAAGCTTGGATTTTTGACAGATTTTAATGTTATCGGCTGTTCCACTTATAATCTGAATGGTGGTGGCATTTGCCTGTGTGCTTTTTCATTTTAGGTTGAATTCTTCCCTGTGTCTTCTTCCTCACCGCTCCTAACCATTTACAGCAGAGGGAACACCACCCAATATGATTTTTATTTTGCCCTGATACTGCTGCCATTGCATGTACAATCTGTCATGTGGTGTATGCATTGGAGTCTGATTGGCCTGTTGATGGGGCAAAAGTGTGTGATTGGTGCAAATGACCTGACAGGACACAAAGCGATTTCCCGCATACTCCATATGGGAAACTTTTCTCCGAACATCAAATGTACAGTCTAGTAGGCCCAGTTTCATCTCCAGGAATTCAGCATAACTAGTTTTGTCAGGGCTGAGCCTCCAGTGCCAGCCTGAGGGGAGATGAGGGACTGTGCCAATGGAGCAGAAACACACCAGAGCAAGGGGGAATTGCTGTCGCTCAGAGAAAGTCTCAGCGGAAGCCTTAGGACAAGACTTATATGCATTACGATGTATTTAAATTTGATTGGTTGGCAACTGAATTCTAGAAAGTTCTCTAGTAGCTCAATTGTGATTAGCTAACGTTGGTCACGTGGAAGGTAATCTAGTGAAGGAGAGACTCGATTTTATGTGAAACAAGATGAATGTGTTTTAGAATCCAGTTCCCATGATACTTGAGGACGCGGTAATACGTGATTTTAATGTATGGTGTGTACAAAGCCTTTGGGGAGAGGGGTCATGTTGGTTGTCATAGGCCAGACAGTGGTTCCCCTTCCATATTACTAAATATGCATTTTGTGAGGGAACAAAGAGTACTGTACAGCATTGCACCGATCTTGCACAAATTTTGGGAAGCCCTGGTGACTGTATGGGCAGAGCTGTCAGATTTCAAATTAAGGGTTCTGCCTGTATTCTTCAGCGCAGCTGCTGCGCCTCCCTTGCTTGCTGGTACAAGACAGCCTCTAGTTTTGCAACATAGCAGCCTAGGGAGGAGAATGGGTCAGCAGTAGTGATGGCATGGGTCGAGAGGCGGAGCACCCTGATCCTCTCCCGCTGACTCGGAGGCCCTTAGAAAAAGTATCCCTGGCGATCTCCTGCTTGCAAATCCTATTTCAAGGGCAAATCTCTCTGATCTGGATCCACAGAACCTGATGACAAGAGGCTAAGAAAGGGCATTTGTATAATACAGTGCTTTTCCATACAGTGGTACCTCGGGTTAAGAACTTAATTCGTTCTGGAGGTCCGTTCTTAACCTGAAACTATTCTTAACCTGAGGTACCACTTTAGCTAATGGGGCTTCCTGCTGCTGCTGTGTCGCCGCCACGCTATTTCTGTTCTCATCCTGAGGTAAAGTTCTTAACCCGAGGTACTATTTCTGGGTTAGTGGAGTCTGTAACCTGAAGTGTCTGTAACGTGAAGCATCTGTAACCTGAAGTACCACTGTACTAGGTATTTTGCCAGCTTGTGGCTCAGGCATGCTAGGGATGGGGAAATAGCATTTGTTGTTGTTGTTGTTGTTGTTGTTGTTGTTGTTGTTGTTGTTGTTGTTAGAATAGATTTATATCCCACATTTTTTCTCCAAGGAGTTCTAGGTGGTGGACATGGTTCTTCCCTCATCTCATTTAATGTCCCCAACAACACTGTGAGGTAGGGTTAGGCTCAGAGGCAGTGACCAGCCCAAGGTCATTCAGAGAGCTTCATGGCCAAGCGGGGGTTGAAACCTGGTCTCTTAGGTCCTACTCTAACCACTACACCACACTGGCTTTCGTTGTCACTCATAGAGTCACAATAGCAGAATGAAATATGGACAGCACGCAGGCTTTGTCACATGTGATTAAAAACACTCCTTGAAAGCTTATTTCTTTTTATTCTATTTTTCCTTGTGCCAGCACAGAAAAGGCCAGGGTCTCTTTACTAGAAAATATCCATACAGCATTTTCCCAAAAGGTTTTTAACTAGTCCTTGTTATAAAGGAACCAAGTGCCTTAACCAGCTGCGATCTGTAATTTGCTGGTCCCAACCAATGTTGCAATGTTTTGGGTGGTTTGCCCTGCGTTTCTTTACCTCACCCTCCTTTAATGAGGCATGGAAAGTCCCTTGCTTCATCACTAAAGTGAGCAGATTTGCACAGCAGCCCAGGAGGGTTAGGGATGGAGCTTGCAAGCTGTATTTTCCCTCATTCACCTTGTTGCTGGAACCATCATTGTTACAGAAGGCCGGACTAGGGCCATTTCTGGACAGCCCTTAGACTAGAATTTGCAAAATGCTGTGGTACAAATCATGGTAGGGGCAACGGGCTGCGAGCATAGCACTCCCCTATTGAAACAGCTTCACTAGCTGCCAAGCTGTGTTCCTGGTCTAATCCCAGGTTCCTATTTCAATGTTTAATGCTCTAAATGGCCTGGGACCCAAATATCTGCAACAGCACCTGTTCCCTTATTGATCTGCCCATGCTTTAGGTTTGCAGATGAGGCCCTCTTGGTGGTCCCTGTGTGGTGTTGGGAGCCTGAGGAATGGCACTTTGAGTGGCAACTCCTTATATGTAGAACTCCCTCCCTACTGAGGTGTATCCAGCCCCATATCTTCAGGTGTTTGCTGAAGGCTGAGGGGATGCCTCCAGTGTAGACTTTGTATTCAATGTGGTATCTAGTTTGGAATGAACACAAACCATTTTATCTGCCCTTTGCTTGGAATAGTTTTTGGTAGTGTCCAAGGGTGTCCATTTGACTTGGGAGTTCGCGCACTGAAATCAGTGACTGTGACTGGGTTAGGGCCATTTATTTCAGCAGGCCTAAAAGGTAAAGGTACCTCTGACCATTAGGTCCAGTCGCGGACGACTCTGGGGTTGCGGCGCTCATCTCACTTTACTGCTTTACTGGCCGAGGGAGCCGGCGTTTGTCCGCAGACAGCTTCTGGGTCATGTGGCCAGCATGACTAAGCCGCTTCTGGTGAACCAGAGCAACACATGGAAATGCTATTTATCTTCCCGCCAGAGCGGTACCTATTTATCTACTTGCACTTTGACGTGCTTTCGAACTGCTTGGTGGGCAGGAGCTGAGACTGAACAACGGGAGCTCACTCTGTTGCAGGGATTCGAACCGCCGATCTTCTGATCAGCAAGCCCAAGAGGCTCAGTGGTTTAACCCACAGCACCACCCACGTCCCACCTTCAGTAGGCCTACTTTGAGTAAAAAACTTGAATTCCACCCCATATATGTCTTACTGGAGTTGCCAATCAGCAGAAAGTTACTTTTTGTTTAAGACCTGCTTGTTGATTTAAATTCCCGTTCTGTGTAAGTGTGTAGGAGAGAAATCCGAAATACCTGTGCTTTGTGACCCATCCACAAGGTTCCCTGGGCTCCGCAGGCTGGTTTCTATTCCTCAGTGGCAAAATACAAAGCAGCATGAGCTGTTACAAGCAACATTGTTCTTTGTCAAATGCATGAAGCGAACTGAGAATGTGGTTTGTGTGTATAGAGTAAAAATACAGCTATAGGTTTCCATAAGACTTTTGCTTCAAGGACTGATGGTATCTCGCGTTTCATGCAGGTTTCATTCCTCCCCTACCCGTTTTTCAGCCCCTGGCAATATTTTAAGCAAAACTTAAGTTTTGTCTTAAATACTAACTAACCTTTGTGTATGCTGAAGGGGAAACAGTGTTTTAAATGGGTGCGAACCCAGATCTGGCAGTATTGATTCAACAGCAGACCCTCCAAGTGTCCCTATTTCCCAGGGGCAGCCCTGGATTTACAGAAGCTGTTCCGGTTTCTGATTTGATCCCGGAATGTTCCGCTTTTCCTTAGGACGTCCCTATTTTCACTGGAGAAATGTTGGAAGGTATGGAGTTATGCGACCTCCGAGCCAAGGAGATAAGTAACTATACAACCTTTAGAAAACATCTGAAGGCAGCCCTGTATAGGGGAGTTTTGTAATGTTTTATTATGTGTTGGAAACTGCCCAGAGTGTCTAGGGCAACCCTGTCAGATATGTGGGGTATAAATAATGAAGTTGTTGTTGTTGTTGTGGAATACGACGTCCCTATTTTCACCGGAGAAATGTTGGAGGGTATGCATCAGCTGAGACATCTTCTTGCAAAAAGTACCCCCCAAAATAACCTTTTGTCTAAAAATAACTCCTCTTTTTGAATGCTCCAAGATGTCCTCACACCAGACTAAGGCTGGTTTCCAACCAGCTCTAAGCCAAAAGTAAGCTCTTTGGATACTACTTTGCTAGTGGACATAACCCAGCACATGCTTGCTTATGGGCACATTAAGACCTCAGAGTAAGTGGATTTAGGGAACTAAGTAAACAAGCCGCTTTATGAGTTTATTCAGCAGTGAGTCACAGCTAATGAAAAGCTTCACTTGAAACTGGTGCTTTGCAGTTATTGGCCTGGGTCCTTTCTGGACTGCGAGTAAGTCCAGGAAGGTTTTCATTTTGGTACTGCTTTTACACAAAATTTGTGCAGAGAATAAATGCATGCGATACTGAAGATGTACATGCCTTGGGGTAGCTCTGGGTCGTTTGTGTTCCAAGGGTGACCAAAAGCCATTGGTATTGCATTGTCAACCTCTAGCATTCAGAAATCAAATTATAGTTTTAAAACACAGTTTGAAATGTTTCGTTTATGCCATTGGCTTTTCAAATATAGAAGCCTCAAATACAGTAAAGACTTCTTCTGAAGCTTTCCTCCCCCCTAAAAATATACGTGATTTATTTTTATTTTTTACTTTAAATATTATAAGCTTGGGACAAAATAACTGGGAGGTCTTCGTTCACTGTCAAAGCACGTGTCTTAGACGGCAATCCTGTATGCATTTACTTGGGACTAAAGCTCACTCAACTCAGTGGAACTTGGTTCTGAATGCATAAGATGGCATTGTTCAGACATCCCCAACCTGTGGCCCTCCAGATGTTTTGGCCTACAACTCCCGTGATCCCTAGCTAACAGGACCAGTGGTCAGGGATGATGGGAACTGTAGTCCAAAACATCTGGAGGGCCAAAGGTTGGGGATGCCTGCATTGTTAGACATACAAAGTCCTAGGTTAGACCTGTTGTCTGGTTCCCAGGAGTTTCAGGCATTCAAATCAGACATCCCTGAGTTAGATGGGCCAATCATCTGACTAGTTACAAGGCAGATATTTTAATGTATAATTAAGCTCTAAGCACAATGCCTCTTGGAAAAAATATCAAGATAAAAGTTTAATTAAAATTCAGTTCATCCTCTCCCAGATCTCTTTAGAGCTTGGTCAACAAAAAGCTAGTCTAAGTTGGAGGTTGTGCAATTCTTGGTTTCTTATTTCTTTCTTTCTTTCTTTCTGAAAATAAGAATGGAATGTTTATTAAAATATATGTTCTGAAAGCTTAGGTGGTAAGTTCCATCATGGCTGGAGGGCAGCCAATGAGAGGGCCTCTCTGTTCCCTTCCTGCATAATGATATATCCCTAGCAGTAAACAGTGATTGGGCAAGAGGGTGGAAGCAGTTAGTTTGAGTGTGCAAGCTAAAAGTGTTTGCATGGCTAAAAGTGTTCCAGATAAAACAATGAGGTATTTCTGGAGAATTCAAAGACTGTGATTCTTCTTCTTGTTTTGAGTTATATGAAGTTGGAACATGATAGGATAGCAAGCTTTTCCACCAGAGCAACGAACAGCAACATAACTGCATGTTCAAAATGTTTGAAAAGCACACCAGTTTTTGAGAAACTGCTTTTCTGTCTCTGCTGCTGTATGCAGTGGGAACTAGCAGACCCTCCAGAACATTGTCTCAACGTACCCAGGGCTCATCCACCCACTCCCTTGGCCCGTACTCTGACTGTATCCTGTACCAATTAATCCCCCATGGTTCAAGAGTTTTTCTCTTCATTTTGTAGGTGTGCCTTGCAAAAATCCAATCTTACCCACTGAATCAGAATCTTACCAGATGCTCAGAAAATCCAAAGAGGGGTTTGGCTTAAGTGAGCCTCAATTCAGCAGGTAAGGTCGGATTTTTGCAAGGCACAACTGCGGAACAATGAGAAAAGTTCTTGGACCTGCCTGGGGCAATTAATTGGTACACAATGCAAACAAAATGTGGATAAGCCCTTAGTTGGGTTCCTTGCACAACCTCGCATGCATGGTGGAAGTGCTTAGACGTGTGCACGGACCTCTTTGGGTCCCAGCCCAAAGTGTGTTTTGTAATTGTGTGTTTTGTTTCATCTCCCTCTCTATGAAGCAAAAGGCCAGTTTTGGTTCTTCAGAATGAAACGCTCTACTCCCAGAGGCGACCCTACACCAGCGAGGATGAAGCTTGGAAGTCCTTTCTCGAAAACCCTCTTACAGCAGCTACCAAAGCCATGATGAGCATCAATGGGGATGAGGACAGCGCTGCTGCCTTGGGACTGTTGTATGACTATTACAAGGTAACAACGTTGGCACTTGGCTAGGACTCGTAAAACAGGCCAGCAGAGTGTGCTTTGTTGTTTCACGTGCCTTCCTTGAAGGGGAGAAAGGCCATGCCTTTTACCACTTAGCTGGGAACATGATACAGCTGCTTTTGTAGTGGCTACAAATAATAAAATAGCAACTTCTGGTTAGATGACTCAAAAAGGGAAAACAAGTATTGGATAAGTAACTTTTCCAGTTGTCTAAGCAACCTGTTCTGGAATCTCTCTTTAACAGGGCAAGGCGTTGGTAGTAGTTGGCATACTTTGCTTTTGGGTTCTCTCTCTCTCTCTCTCTCTCTGTGTGTGTGTGTGTGTGTGTTTGTGTGTGTGTGTGTGTCTCTCTCTCTCTCCGCTTTTCAGTGATGTCCAGTGAAACAGACTGGCAGGGAAATGCTCCTTCACGCAGCATGTGATTGATTTATGGAATTCCCACAGCCATACAATAACATTGAAAGCTGAACTCGCCCCCTTTAATGCTCTTAGACATATTCATAAAGGACATGCTCTGTGTGTAGCACCATATTTCAGAGGCAGCAGGCCAGTTACTGGGGGCAGAGGCAGAAAAGGGCTCTTGCCTCCATCCTGCCCTTCTTGTGGGCTCCCAAAGAGGCATCTGATTGGCCAGTGTGGAGAAGCAGGCTGCTGGGGTAGATGGTCTGTTTGGCTCATCCATTAAAGCTGCTCTTAGTTTTGACTTGTCCGTGCCCAAATTGTAGTATATCTCCTGGGAAATGAGCACCTAATTCTTTTTCTTTTCAACCCACCTTCCTTATAAACAACTGCATAGCTCTGGAAGGTTTCCTCATTCTGGGTTTTCCTATAGTAGATTAAATGGAAGAGGTGCTAACCTGTTAGAAATGTAATGTATCACTTGGTTAAAGCTAAGCTGATGTGTGGAGTTCTCTTCTACCAGATGCAGCTGCAGCTGCGGTCAAGGCCCTTTTGAATTAAAGTTGCCATCAGGGACAGCCTTGTGAGGAACAAATCAGCACCCTATGTTTGCTCACTTCTTCCTTTTCCTCTTCATTGAGTCAGGAGAAAGTCTCCAAGCGTAATCCTCCTTTGCCTTGCTCTGGTAGCTTTGCACTGCCTTGTGCTTTATACTAGAGATGAGTAGGACTCCAGTTCCCATCAAACCCACCACCACCAGCAATAGTCATTGGTCAGGAGTGATGTGGGTTGCATTGCCAACACCATCTGGAGGGCCACACGTTCCCCCACACCTGATTTATGTAGAATTGCAGCAGTTATCAATATGTGTACCCAGTGCCATGTCTTTTGACTGACCAGAGCATGTCCCATTTGGAATGTCCCATTCTCTTCCTCTTTCCAAGCATCTGAATGCTTCCCAGTTCCAAACCTGGGGGTGGGAGAGCATGGCCCCTCACCCTTGGTTGGCCAGGTGAAGAAATAATAATAATAATAATAATAATAATAATAATAATAATAATAATAATAATAATAATTTATTTATACCCCACCCACTCTGGGTTGGGTTTCCCCAGCCACTCTGGGCGGCTTCCAACAAAATATAAAAACTACAATAAAAGATCAAGCATTAAAAACTTCCCTAAACAGGGCTGGTTGGGTTTCCCCAGCCACTCTGGGCGGCTTCCAGCAAAATATTAAAAATACAATAAAAGATCAAGCATTAAAAACTTCCCTAAACAGGGCTGCCTTCAGATGTCTTCTAAAAGTCATATAGTTGTTTATTTCCTTGACATTTGATGGGAGGACGTTACACAGGGCAGGTGCCACTATTGAGTAGGCCCTCTGCCTTCAAAAAGACCTCTTTCAACTCTTAATAGTTGTGTAAGCGCCCGAATTCATAGAACTGAGGGGACATGGAAAGACTGTTAATTATGAGCTCCAGGGCAACAGAGCCTCATGTTAACAGTGGTCCCTAAAACTAGTGTCATCCAACATAGAATAAGAATAGAATTTCAGAGTTGGAAGAGACCCTGATCATCATCTAGTTCAACCCCCTGCAATGTAGGACTTGTAGCCGTCCCGTACAGGGATTGAACCTGCAACCTTGGTGCTATCAGCACCACACTCTAACCAACGGAGCTATCCAGGCTCAGTTCTGTGCTTTAATATATTCTTGCTCTGAATACCCAAAAACCAGTCAGACTGGCTATAGGACTCGAGGGGCTACTGGTCTGATCCGTCAGTGGTGTTGTCCAACCGCCACCAGCTTCTTAGCTTGTAAATAATAATAAAAAAGCTTTCACAAGCCTTTCATAAGAAGAGTTGGGCAACAAGAGAAACTTAGCTTCGCGGCTGTGGGCCTTGGAAGCCTCCTTAACAAGCACGCACTCATCTCTGTGCAAGGAAAGGTATCACCCTCAAGCTTTTCTACAGACAAATCATCGTCTTAAGGCTGAGCTCCTACCAACTAACTGGGTGTGTTTGCATTAAATGTTTTCTTTTTGTGCTTTGTGTGGGTGTAAAGAAAAACAAAGCCAAGCAGACAGATTAACTTGTAATAAGTTAGTAACCGCATTTTAGCTTGGCACGTCTTCCATACCTCCCTGCTCCATTTGGGACGATGGCAGGGGGGGGAGAATCAGTGGGTTAAGGAATGCTGCCCTTTCTCTGCTTGCCCGACTTTCTTGTAAATGCCGCCCTGATCCTAATTAGCATTACAAGCCAAAGACAGGTTTTGGAAATGTGATTTCCACCCCCCACCCCCTTTTAATGTGCATGTCCACCCCTAATGTGTGGGCCAATGTGATGTAGTGATTCAAGTGTTCAAAGCCCCACTTGGCCATGAATGAACCTCGCTTGGGTGCCCATGGTGCAGTCACTGCCTCTTAGCCTAACCTTCCTCACAGGGTCCTTTGGGGAATACATAAGACAGTGGAGGACCAGGTACACTGCCTTGAGCACCTTTGGAGAGAGAAAAAAGGCAGAATATAAATGCAAGAAATAAATAAATGCAAATAAGGGTTTAGCTTGGATGCGTAACATGAGAATTTCTGAAATGTGCAAATTAGCAATGAAAGATCCACATTCTGAAAATTGCAGCCCTTACTTAGAATCCTAGAATTGTATAGTTGGAAGGGATTATGAGGATCATCAAGTCCATAGCTGTCAACCTTCCCTTTTTTTGTGGGAAATTCCCTTATTCCAGCGCCATTTCCCGCTGCTTCCTGCTGCTACCCCAGATTGTTAGATATCCCGTAGACTGTCCCTGGGACAGGTGAGGCTGCTGATCCCTTATTTTTGAGGCTGCTGATCCCTTATTTTCAAATCTGAAAGTTGATCAAGTCCAGCCCCCTGCAGTGCAAGGATATGCAGCTGTCCCATACGGGGATCGAACCTGCAACCTTGGTGGTGTTAGTTATTAGCTCTAACCAACCGAGCCAGGCTGACTTCATGGTTGACTTGCAAGGGAACTTACACTTTTGTTTCTGTGTTCTTCCACTGCCCACCACCCTAAACATATGCAGCATTTTAATCTCTGTCTCACTTAGATTTGCTAAGCTTGTGCCGGAAGCCATTTACTACAGCATTTAAGAAGTTTTCATCAGCTACACTGTCATTTACATGGTGCGCATTTGCCAGGCAAAATGTTTAAATGCAAGGGTGTTGCTGATACAGCATATTTCAGAGCTGGAGGATGTCGAGCTAATTCCACCTCATGTGAAAATTGGTTTGTGAATCTAGTCTTCAAAGTAGAAACTGGCAACTGTTGAAATTATGGTTTCTGCTTATATACTTCACGCTTTATTTGTTTCAACTAGTCTTTAAGCCAGTGTTTCTTAAGGGGGGGGAATGTGTTATGTTTGCATTATTCAGAAGCATTTAGCAACTTACAGATACAGGAATGAGACCTCATTCTTTGCGAGCAGGATTTGAAATACAAGCAGTGGTAGAAAATTGATAATATATTAAACAGAAGAATGTCTTAGGTGAAATGTTTATTAGAATACAGTATGTAAATGGGATGGGATTAAGAACAGCATGGAGGGAAAGATGGAAAGTCAAAGCTTAAAGAGAAATGCATAAAAGATTTGGAATCTGGAATTCATATGTAAAGATTTTAAAATTTAATTAAAAAATTGACTCCCCCATCCAAAAAAAGGGGGTGAGAGCTTGTGCTTTAAAAGGGAATGTCTCTCTTGGACTTGACCCTTTGCAGTCAGTGGATAATTGCTTTCAATGGGACTACTTTGAGCCTGACTTAATCAAACGCAACCCAGGCTTTGGAATAGAGGCATGGAGGAAAGAGTTAGAATTTTGGAAGTTTACGTGATGCTTTGCCACGATGATCCCAAACCTGTTTGGGAAGCAGTTCTGCGGCTTCCAACTCATCTTTTCTGCTAGGCTTGGGACACAAGGTAGAGGAGATGACGAATCAAGTTATTCTCTGCAGACAGTTGCAAAGCCAGAATCAAAAAGCCTGTGCCTTTAAATAATATAAGCAGTAGGTAACATATCTCTTGTCTTTCCCATTGTTGTTTTGTGCTAATGCTTTGAATTCAAAGAGAACTTGCTTATATAATGTTCTCCTACTAGGTTTCAGTTCATTATTTTGTGTGTTGTTGTTTTTTTGTACTTGAAGGTTCCCCGGGAAAGGAGAACGTCAGCAGTGAAACCAGATGTAGATCATTCTGACCAAGAACATGGCAAAAGGTTCAGTATTCAAACTTGAAATGCTTTTTTAAAAAAAAAAAAGAAAGTAAGAAAGAAAGATAGTTGGAGGCAACAGCATCTCGAAGGCCAGAGGTTCCCCATCCCTGCTCCTCAGGTATCACATGAATGAAGTTTGGCCAACGGTATCCACTTTTGTCCTTGTCTGGTGGCAGGCAGAGCAAAGTAAATAGAGATGAGTAGGTCCATGTTGGCAGGCCTGACCATTCACAAGAGGAGAAGCACTAGAATGCCTAGAGCCCTAGGAGTTCTCTTTGTGGCCAGGAACCCTGTCAGTCAAGGTAAAAAGATCATAGAGCTGCTGTGGAAAATGCAATGTGGAAGATGAAAAGTTGGAGGTGCATGGTTAGTTTCAACTGCCTCTTTTTTCTTGATAGCTCCAGAGTTGCTACGAACTTATTAATAATACTCCCATGATGGAAACACATATATTGGAAAGATGTTGTTCTGCCTGTTCCTATGTGGAATGTACCTATTGATGGGGATGTCTTCAGCCTAGGCTTGGAAAGCCATGGCTGCACATCAACAGCATGATTGCTTTTAAGGCAGCTTGTGAATGGAGTCAAGGCACTGTAAGACAACTTAAAAGGACAGCCTGTTCATTTCCCTTTACTCTGTCTGGTTCACATCCACTCACCCAAAATGGGTTGGCTCACGTCATTCAAATTGTAGTGAGGTAACAGCAGGGAGCAGGCAGGTCTGTGCTAGAAACAGAGTTGCTGAAGGATGAGGGGAAAACCCGACACCTTTACAGGTAATGATTTCTCCAGTACAGTACTGGATGCATCAGAATTATTGCATCATTATGTTGATGTGTAAAATGCACTCCATGTGAATTTTAAAGCTATTTGTGTGAATAGTCTTCGGCTGCACGCATTTTATTCTGAAATCAATGGAGACTGAGTACTTGCTTTTTCTACATAGTGCACACACAATCCAGTTTTGTTGCATTGTTGTTGTTTTTTGCCCATCCTGAGAAACTGGAAATAAAATTTCATTGCAGATTTATTCTGAGTTACCCTGCAGTATGTCCATTTGAAAAAAAGGCGGTCCTGGTAATTGGGGTGGTGGTTGTATCCATGCATATCCAGCGATGTTGTGGGTCATACCAAGATGGCAATCACCACTTCCTTCATTCCCCCCGGGGCATGTGCCTGGAGGAAAAGACATGAATAACATAATCAACAGGGAGGGTTTTCAAATGTGTATCAAGTAATTACACATGGCTCCGTGGATGGCAGGATCTAGACTAAATCGAGATTGAAAGCAGCATGTTGAAGATGAGCATTAAAGATTCTGGATTGAGAAAAGCTACGGGTTTTTGTGCTACAAATGTGTTGGTGTGTATGCAGCCATTCTCTCACCAGAGTATAACCAGAACAAGAAAGCTGAGTGGAGAAAAACTCAAAGGCAACTGAACACCGGTGAGGGCTCATCATTAAGTCTACCTAGTGGCAGTGAAGGCAGCAAAGAAGGCAGACATTGCTGCTCCATTACGTCCACATGGTGCTGTCCAGCAGAGCTTTTCCGGGTAGTGCGGGACCATTTATTATTGTTGTTGTTTAGTTATTTAGTCGTGTCCGACTCTTCGTGACCCCATGGACCAGAGCACGCCAGGCACTTCTGTCTTCCACTGCCTCCCGCAGTTTGGTCAAACTCATGCTGGTAGCTTCAAGAACACTATCCAACCATCTCATCCTCTGTCGTCCCCTTCTCCTTGTGCCCTCAATCTTTCCCAACATCAGGGTATTTTCCAGGGACTCTTCTCTTCTCATGAGGTGGCCAAAGTATTGGAGTCTCAGCTTCAGGATCTGTCCTTCCAGTGAGCACTCAGGGCTGATTTCCTTAAGAATGGATAGGTTTGATCTTCTTGCAGTCCATGGGACTCTCAAGAGTCTCCTCCAGCACCATAATTCAAAATGCAAAGAAAAAATATTGCATAGGGACCATTTATAGTCTGGCCTAAAGGTGGCAGAACTGACAGTAGTTTGCTGTGACTTGTTTGCAAAGCATTTTGAGGATAAAATTGCCTGCATCCGCCAGGACTTAGACTCAGGAAGGTGATTAACGGTTCCCTGCGAGAGAAGGTGGTCCCTGCCAGCTTGAAGGAGGGAGTAGTAGAATCATTCCTCAAGAAAACCCTCATTGGATTTGGAAAATCTAAGTAATTATTGGCCAGTTGCCAATCTCCCCTTATTGGGCAAGATTCTTGGGTGGGTGGCTGCAGACCAGATCCAGGCGCTCTTGGAGAAAACTGATTTTCTAGATCCAGTTCCATTGGGGTTTAGGCTCGGTTTTGGCACAGAAACTGCTTTGGTCGCCCTGTATGATGACCTCTGTCGGAAGAGAGTCAGTGGAAATGTGTGCTTGTTAGTTCTTCTTGACCTCTCAGTGGCTTTTGATACCACTGGCTATAGCCTTCTGGAGTGGCCGTCTGAGTTGTGGGTGGCACTGCTTCACAGTGGTTCCAATCCTACTTGTTTCCAGAGAGTGATGCTTGGGGAGTGCTCTTTGGCCATGTTAAGCCTTCAACATGGGGTTCATCAGGCTTTGATTTTATCTCCTATGCCGCTTAATATCTATATGAAACCGCTGAGTGGGGTCATCTGAAGTTCTGGAGTATGTTGTCAGTAATATACTGATGACACACACCTCTGCTTCTTTGTATCTGCAGGTGTGGCTGGACTGTTGTCTTGCCTTGGTAATGGACTGGATCAAAGCCAGTAAACTGAAACTCAATCCAGATAAGGATGAGGCACTGTTAGTGGGTGGTTCCTTAGACCGGATGGATGGAAGGTTGCCTGCTTTTGATGGGGTTACATTCCCTCTGAAGTAGCTTCTGGACCCCTTGCTGTCACTTGAGGCTCAGGTGGCCTTGGTGGCATGGAGTGCCTTCCATCAGCTTCAGTTGGTGGCACAGCTGTGCCCCTATGTGGACAGGTACAGCCTTGCCTCTGTCATCTGTGCTCTGGTAACCTCTAGGTTAGATTACCGCTATGCGTTATATGTGGGGCTGCCTCTGAAGATGGTTTGGGAATAAAAATAATAATACTTTATTAGTTGTACCCCGCCCATCTGGCTGTGCTTCCCCAGCCACTCTGGGCGGCTTCCAACAAAGATTAAAAATACATTAAAATGTCACACATTAAAAACTTCCCTGAACAGGGCTGCCTTCAGATGTCTTCTAAATGTCAGGTGCCGTAGTTGTTTTTCTCTTTGACATCTGGTGGGAGGGCGTTCCACAGGGCGGGTGCCACTACCGAAAAGGCCCTCTGCCTGGTTCCCTGTAGCTTTGCTTCTTGCAGTGAGGGAACCGCCAGAAGGCCCTCGGCACTGGATCTCAGTGTCTGGGCAGAATGATGGGGGTGGAGACACTCCTTCAGGTATACTGGAAACTGGACCTGGCACAGAATTCAGCAGCCAGGTTGCTCCATGAGGCAAGACAGTTGAGCATATAACACCAGTTCTGACCTGACTGCACTGCTGCCAATTAGTTTCCGGGCCCAATTCAAAGTGCTGGTTTTGACTTATAAGGCCTTAGCCTTAGGACCGCAAAACCTCTAGGACCACATCTCACCATACGAACTGACCTGGATCCTACAAGCATCATCTGAGGCTCTTTTTTATATACCTCCTCTGCAAGAGGTCGGGAGGGTGGCAACATGAGAACAGGCATTTTCTTCAGTAGCTCCCTATTTGTGAAATGCTCTCCCCAGGGAGGGTTGCCTGGCGCCTTCATTACATATCCCAGGCAAAAATATTCCTCTTCTCCCAGACCTTTGGCTAATTAAACAATCTATAGTCTTTCAAACGGGGGGGGGGGGGGGTGTTACTGTTTTTGTTTGTTATTATGGTATGTCTTTTTGTGTTTTTATATTGTAAAGCGCGCTGTGATCTTTGGATGAAGGGCAGTATAGAAAGTTAAATAAGAATAATAATACACTGGAAAACTCCAATGTATGATCTGAAGGCACCTGAGGCCGCCATCTTGCTGAAGTTAAGCAAATCCAGTGCTTGGATTGGGTACCTGGGAACCTCATGGATGCTGCCTTGGTTCCATGATGGAAGATATATGGGGTATTAATGCAGGGCTGGCCCAAGACATTTTGGCACCTGAGGTAGGCCCCAAAATGGCACCTGGCTCCTTGCCAGGAAAGAAGCCGTGAAGGGAGAGCTACACCAGGAACAAGGAGGGAAGGAAGATTGACATTGGAATCTGCCGCCTGAGGCAGTCACCTCACCTTGCCTCATGGGATGGCCGGCCCTGTATAAATGTAAAACAGGGGGAAATCCTTCCCAGAGAAGGGAGCTGACGTGAGGCAAGCTTGGGCTCCAGGGCCTGCTGTTTTAGAATTGTTTCCCGCCTCCCACTTCCAAGTGCTTAATCTGCCACCTCTCGTTTGTTTAGGAACTGTATACCGAACATGGCGGAACAGTCGCTCATTTCTGCTGGGGAAAACCGAGTGCAAGTCTTGAAAAACATGCCTTTGAATATCGTTCTTCCACACACTTCCCAGATGGGTGTTGACAAGAGGGGCCACCTGACGACTCCGGACACGACTGTCACGGTCTCCATCGCATCCATGCCCACCCATTCGATCAAGACGGAAACTCAGCCGCACAGCTTTACAGTGGGCATCCCTCCAGCTGTCTATCACCCAGAGCCACCTGAGCGGGTGGTGGTTTTAGACAGGAGCCTGAGTGCTGACCAGTTTAGCTCCAGCACCCAGCCTCAGAATTCCCAGCGCCGTACTCCGGATTCCACCTTCTCAGAGTCTTTCAAAGAAGGCGTGCAAGAGGTACAGAAAAAACCTGCCTCTTTTGCTGAGCATGCTCTGTCCAGCGCTTGGCACATTGCTGTGTTTGCCATGGGAGAGCAGAAAAGCTGCAGGCTGCAGAAATGTGGCTTCTGGAGCATCTTGAAAGTAAATTGTTAAGGCTGGGATCCTGTTGAATCATAGCTGTCAACTTTCAGATTTGAAAATAAGGGATCCCGGAGACAGTCTACGGGATAACTAACAATCCGGGATAGCAGCAGGAAGCGGCGGGAAACAGCGCTGAAATAAGGGAATTTCTCGCAGAAAAAGGGAAGGTCGACAGCTATGTGCTGAATTCCATAGAACCTTCTAAATAGGCATGCACAGGGTTGCACTGCAATTTTACATATACAGTGGAACCTTAGTTCTCGAACTTAATCCGTTCCGGGAGTCCATTCGACTCCCAAAACTGTTTGAAAACCAAGGCCTGGCTTCTGATTGGCTGCAGGAGCTTCCTGCACTCAAGCGGAAGCTGCGTCGGATGTTCAGCTTCCCAAAAACATTCGCAAACCAGAACACTTACTTCTGGGTTTGCGGCGTTCAGCAGCCAATTTGTTTGTCAGCTAAGCCGTTTGAGAACCAAGGTACCACTATACATGTATTTAAGAAAAGCAGATTTTGAGCCCTTAATGCAGTGGTGGAGATCCATTTCTCAGCCTCAGGGCCATATGCTATCACAGGTGGTTTTCTGGGGGGCTGCATATCAGTGGAGGGCGGGGCCTGAAGCAGAAGTGGGCGGAGCAATGTACAAGAATCCTTTCTTCATACAGTAAACTAGACTCTGGTCATGCAAAAGCCAGAGCTTTCACTACATGCATACTCATGTGCAAGGCTCGTGTTCTCTCACATTCTCTCTGTCTCTCTCTCACACACACAACCTTTCATCCAGGCAAGAGAGAAGCATTTCAAGGACACATTCCAGCCAGACAACAGCATTCAAAAGTTGCAGGACAGAGTAGTGGGTGTCACCTGGGCGAAAGCCCTTGGAGCCAAATAAGAGATGCCTGAACGGCTGCATTTGTCCCCTGGGCCAGAGGTTCCCCACCCAGTTTGCAGATAGATGCAAAGCAGTTTGGTAGACTTTGGCTGGCAAACCTCCAAAGCCAGAGCAGTTGATGAATAATATATATTTTTTCCCAGTGGCCTTCTCAGTTACTAGCAAAAGCAGAGTAAATCATGTCGGGTAGTAAAAACTGCGAAACAAATTTATGCTGAATGAGGCATCATGCAAATTCAATTTAGTTTATAAAAACTAAATAAATACAGGCGGCTCACAGAATCACAGAAAGTTTGACCTTTTTCTTAAAAGTCCAGAATGCCTACAAGTCCTGCCGATAAATAACTATTGCATCCCTTCTTCCCCTTGCCCCTCTGATTTAGCACACTGCTCCCTAATCTGTGCATGGGTATCAGGTTCTCTTTAATTCTTATGTAAACCTGAAATATCAATCCGGTGGATTAGAAATAGAAGATTTTCTCAAAGGCCTGTGGGTGTAATGTACTAAATTTAAAACAAAAGCAACCACTATAGAATGCGAAATCACTAGCAAAAGCACATGGCTCATTTTACAGGGTAGAGAGAGAGCTCCTTCAGCTTGAATGTGTGGTAATAATATCGGCACGGCAGGAATACGTACATGATCTGTGTGTGTGTGTAAAAAAAAAAAGTGTGCTAAATGCAGCATCACAGAAAGAAACAGCTGTGGACATAAGCGTAAAACCCTCTAAAACTCAGAATACCTTGTTCAAATGTCAGAACTGGAGCTAAGCTTTTTCTTCTTATAGGGCTCTTGAAAGATATTGGAAATGCCACACTTTGAAAGTGTGCAAATCAACTTTTTCCACAGTGCCCTGCCTTGTGCTGGCCTAGTTTTTTCTTTCCCCCACCCCTGGTGCACTTATTAAGTGGACAGCAGTAAACATGCCAAGTTAGGGGGCATGTTGAACACTTTATTAATGATAAATTTAGGACCGGACCACTGTTGTTATTATTTTTTTAAACTGCCAACTATGCCTGAAACAATTATTAATACTTCCAGGTTTTCTTTCCTGCCGAACTGAACCTCCGGATGGCCGGCATGAATTCTGAAGACTACGTGTTTGAAAGCATTGCTGGGTAATCTCCTATCCTTTAGATCCAACTATTGTGAAATTCTCTCCCTCCCTCTCTGGCGCACAGTAGGGCTTGACTTGGCACGCCCTCAGTATTGCTCTGCCTTCTTGCTTACGCTCCCTGCTCATGCTTGTGGAATGGAAGATGATCACCTGGACTTGCCTAGGTTTTAGTGTTATTCCTTGACATGTTGTACTGACTGCTGGGCTGAATACACAGCCATACATCTAAAGCACATGGCTTCTCTCAGGATTCTTTGGGAGAAGCCACGTGCTTTAATTGTATGGTGCGTGCAGCCTGGGTTTCTGCTGTTTGAACCTCGAGCTCAGGAGAACCAGCATACCCGCCACCATTTCCCCAATGAAAATAAGGATGTCCTGTTCCATCATCGTCATTTTATTATTTATACGTCGCTGAGATGAGCTTGGGCAAGTCACCGTCTTGTCCTATCCTACTGCATGGGTGTGTTGTGATTGGTGATGATAACAGGATATTGCCCCATGTACACCAGCTTGAGCTCTTAGAGCATGGTGTGAATTTGACTAATAGACAGATCATCGCCTGCTCAGAAGAGATTTATAGGGTGTAAAAGTGTCTATAAAGAGAGAGCTTTCTAACTTACCCTTTGTTCCCCCTGCCCAATATCTTTGAATCATGATTTGCTAGTCCTAAATAAACAGATGTCATGACTTGGAACGCCGTGACACTAAAAAACACCATTTGTGTACACTTTTGTTTTTCTGTTATGTGCAGATTCTTTCCAGATATAATTGGCTCCTAAGTCTTCCCCCTTCTGGTTTTTCAGGAACAACTTCGAATACACACTGGAAGCTTCTAAATCGCTTCGGCAGAAGCCTGGAGATAATACAATGACGTATTTAAACAAGGGCCAGTTCTATCCCATTACACTGAAGGAGATGAGTGGTGGTGAAGGAATCCATCAGCCCATCAGTAAAGTTCGAGTGAGTTGACACACTAGGAACTATGTGGGAGGAGAAGCTGGCAGCAGTGGCGGGCTTTGGGCTCTCAAATTTCGACACTAAAATTCACCCCCAGGCCTTTCACGTTCCATTCTGCAGCATTGTTGTGGCACCCCCAGCAGTGTGGCATCTAGTGCAGCCGAACCAGTCGCATGCCCTAAAACCACCTCTGCTGTAAGTGCGGCGAAAAATTTTAGAAGTCCAGCGGAAGTAGTCAGCGATGTTCCCAAAAGGGTGTGCAGTGATTCTGGCAGTAAGCTAGGCACAATGTTCTGCATCAGCTGTAGTTTCCAGTCATTTTCAAGGGTGAAGAGCATATTGCAGTAACCTAATTTAAACTTGATATTGTGAATATTCACAATGGGTTGTAATCAGTTAAGTCAGATATTTGGAGTAGACTTGAAATCAATGGGCTAAAAGTAGGAATGGAAGAGAAATTATATTCAGTTCACACTGAAAGAAAAAAACCTAACTACAGTAATTTGCAGTTTCCAAAACAACTTGAGAACTAGTGATCCCTCAAAATTT
This sequence comes from Podarcis muralis, assembly GCF_964188315.1. Classification (NCBI taxonomy): domain Eukaryota; kingdom Metazoa; phylum Chordata; class Lepidosauria; order Squamata; family Lacertidae; genus Podarcis; species Podarcis muralis. The sequence continues at coordinate 92,509,305 of NC_135657.1, read as the reverse complement.
ACTCTTCTTTAGATTTTGCAATATAGTTCTCCAGCCAAGTAATGAAAACATTTACTGGGGGGAAGTATACATTAAAAATGCACATGTTAGTGAAAATAATGTACCCCAAAATGCATTCTACTTGAGGAAATTCTTTTTGAAAAATAAGTATATTGGATAAAATTGCATACGGATGTGTATTATTAGGAGAAATCTGCATGAAAATGCTGGTGAATTTTCATGAAGCCTTTTTAAAAAAAATAAATAAACTGCAAAGTGAAATGTGGAAGACTGAACTCAAAGATGGGGAAAATGAGAAACCGCAATTGGCCGAAAGTCACGCCGAAAGTCCACTGATTTCAAGGGGCTTACATTGTGTATGACTTAGCTGAACGCAGCCCATTTAATTGAATGCACACCTATGGGTTATTGGGATTCTAGTTTGCTTGGTTTCAAACCACACAGGAATGGAGTCCTCAAGTCAGCTTACCCCCAAAGCATCCCCCCCCCCCGGGTCATTTATTGCGAGTGCATTTTAATTAATTGTTCAGTGGCCAAATAAATCAACCAGGTCCCTAGTTTCTCTCCGTATTTTTGATGTCGCTTTGAATGCCATCGGATCAAGGGCACTTTTCTGGCACTTTTCCGACTCTTGCTCCCACCCTGTTAATGGTCAGGGAAATTCTCTTCACAAGCCCACCCATGTGGGCAGATTTTGTGAAGATAAACAGCAAGTTGTTGAGCAATGATTGGGAGCCTGTAGTCCTTAATGTTGGGCTACAGTTCCCATGGGACACGGGTGGTGCTGTGGGTTAAACCACAGAGCCTAGGGCTTGCCGATCAGAAGGTCGGCGGTTTGAATCCCCGCGACAGGGTGAGCTCCTGTTGCTCGGTCCCTGCTCCTGCCAACCTAGCAGTTTGAAAGCATGTCAAAGTGCAAGTAGATAAATAGGTACCACTCCGGCGGGAAGGTAAACGGCGTTTCCGTGCGCTGCTCTGGTTCACCAGAAGCGGCTTAGTCATGCTGGCCACATGGCCCTGAAGCTATACGCCGGCTCCCTCGGCCAATAAAGCAAGATGAGCGCCGCAACCCCAGAGCCGGGCGCAACTGGACCTAATGGTCAGGGGTCCCTTTACCTTTACCTTACAGTTCCCATAATCCTTCACCACTTCTGAAAGGCCACTGGTTCTGCACCCCTAGGAATTCAGAGGCATCTACGTATATCTGAGTAGCCGTGTTCGCACTTCAGCTTAAAAAGGCCGGCAGAATTGCCTAGATTAAGCTACCAGCTTAATAAACACTTTGCTTCCTTCCCTGTGAAGTGTCTTTGCCAAAGACCCTCTGGCCTTTATGTCAATTAAGCTCTGCTCTCTCTGAACCTGTCCCTCTTTTGAAGAGTGTCATCATGGTTGTATTTGCCGAAGACAAAACCAGAGAGGATCAACTCCGGCACTGGAAGTACTGGCACTCTCGGCAGCACACAGCCAAACAAAGGTGCATTGACATAGGTAAGAAATCATCCCAGCTGCAGGTGCCAGGGCAGCGCTTGGCAGGATTCAGTTCTCTGCTCACGTTCGTTCTTTTTACTGCACATGCCCAAGGCTATCTTTTGGCCACTGTTCAACGTGGCTTCAGTTCTTGTTCATTACAGTTCTTTGGTTGCACGAGAAATATTCTAAGCCATCCTAATATTTTGGGTGAGGGGGCAGCTATACAGCTCTGAACATATAATACGGTACTTGCGTTTGGTTTGGTGTTGTTGGTTGGTTACCCAAATGGGTGGGTCAGCACTTATAAATCAAGATGTTCCTGGACTACAACTCCCATCCTCCTTGACCACTGGCCATGTGAATTAGGGCTGATGGGAGTCCAAGAACACATGGAGACCCCCACAAGTTAGCCACTCCTGGTCAATAGCATGCAGTGGGGGTTGTAAGGTTGCATAATCTTCCGTGGCTGGTACAAATTGGTTGCTTTTAGGCCCGTTTTGGTGTCAATGATGCTATTTCTGTGTTGAGTTGCCTTTGGGGCTGCTGAAATCTGTTACGCTTGTTTTCTGTCTTCTGGTGGGAGCCGCAGACTTTCTGAACAGCCATTTTCTGAACTTTGATCATCCCCCCACCCCACCTCCCAAAGAGAAACCCAACCCAACCATCTGATTATAGTCCTCTGTTTCTACCATCACCCTCCCGAGAAAGCAGAGTTCAGTTTTTAATTCCTAGAGTATTTGGGCCTAGTAGAGGCTGCTTGTAGCTCATGCCCTGTGCTCCAGTGTCCCTTGGCCCTTAGTCCTGAACGTGTGTAGATGAGTTGCGGTGACTCAAGGTAGAAGGGAAAGGCACTCTGCACATGGGCAAATCTGCTGTCGCTTATTACTCAGGTGTTTTGGAGGTGAGCTGCTGGTGCTGTTAAACAGGTTCCAGGAATGAGTTGAGTCCCTGGCACAACTCAAGCTCCAGGTAGAGTTGGGGCAGGGAGATGAAAGATGGCATTGCAGATACCTGCTTGCCTACAGCTAAGCTGTGATTGGCCAGATTCCAGGTTCCTTTGGTTCAAGGTTGAGTTGCACTCCCAGCCCTTTCCTCCTGTGAATAAAAGGAGGGATTAATCACTTGGCACTTAAAGGCAGATGCACACGCAAATCTTCCTTTATTATTAAAGGGTGTTTTTTTTTATTATTATCAAGAGTATATATCCTTGTTATGCTGGGGTGACATTTCTCATACAAAACCACAGGGCACGGCAAGGATAGCAGGTGCCACCTCTTTCCTTTTAGAACTTTATGTTTCATTTCCTGATTATTATTTTTTTGCTTTTTAAAAATAAAAAGAAAGCTTACTGCAGAGATGCCCATAGGCAACAACTCTTGGTTGTTGCTCTCCAGTACACCAATGTGCTTCCAAGATGGAAGAAAATAAATGACGCTATACTAGGCCTGTATGTAGCATCAATAGATTAACCTACTATATCGTGTGTGTGTTTTCTCTTATCAACAGCTGACTACAAGGAAAGCTTCAACACGATCAGCAACATTGAAGAGATAGCCTATAACGCCATTTCCTTTACTTGGGACATCAATGACGAAGCAAAGGTAAGCATTCAGGCTTATTTTTCCTGGCCCCTTTTTTTGTGTAAAAGGGGAGGAAGGAGGTGTATCTTAACATGGCAGATCGTTAGATTTTTATTTGCTTTCTGCTTTTAAGAAATAGTTGCTGGAGCATTGCCAAAGTGTGTTTGAATACAAATAAAGTGTTTGTTGTTTTTTAAGTGGAGGGACAATCAGTATTGGGGCTATTTTTCAAGCTCTGCCTTGCTGCTCCCAGCCCCCCAAATCAGTTTAACAGAAGGAAAGTGAGCAGGAACAGGAGAGTGGAACAGGCTCCTGCAAAAAGCAGAAATTACTTCAGCATGTTAGTGAATTATTACATAGAGACCTACGAGCTACCAGGTGCTTTTAGGGCCTGTTCTCACTGAGGAGACTGCCTGGCAAGATCTCAGACTGCTACACCTATTCAAACAGACGCCTTTCAGCCACCTAAGTTTAAACAGAGGTGTGTTTGCAGGCTGCAACTTGCAATCCTCTGCAAACGGCCCATCTCTTCTGTCAAAGTGTCATTTTGTGTCAGATTTACTAGTCACCTTCTTAGTCCCCCTTTGCTATGCAGACATCACTAAACAGCACAATGCAGCCTTCGGGTGCCTGGTACTACAACTCCCATCAGCTCCAACCAGCACGGGGGGCGGGGGGTGAAGCCTTGTATAATGGACATATCGCATTGGGAAAGTTTTCCGCTTCATATTGTGGCGCGATGCAGTTAAGTCTGGTGGGCAACCTCCTCAGTTTCATTGCTAAGCCTTCAAAGAGTATGCGAAGCCACTTGTAGGATGAGCTGACAAGCTTGCTTTTGCCCTGACACGAGGCAACTTTCATGCCATGGTCTTAGAATTATTTGAAATAATTTTAGAATAATTATCACATAGTTCTGAAGTAATGGCAAATTGAGGCCTGTTTCGAATTGAAGCTCCAATGAAAACAATGAACAGATGCGCTCCCTTCCCTTTTGCAAACTTAGCCAGTGGTACCAGTTTAAAGTTTAAAGATGCTCTCAAGGCTAATCTTTAAAAAATAATAATCAGAATAAGCATGGAAAATCGGGAAACACTGACCTGCAAGTGTTCCAATTGGAAAATAGCCTTTACCAAAGGTGTCTTGAACTCTGAAGAAGCACAAACTCAGGATGAAAGGTAGAAACGAGCTAAGAGGAAGACAATTTTAGCAAACCCTCACCATGATCAGCTCCTGCCCGGAAACCCATGTCCCCACTGTGGAAGGACGTGTGGATCCAGAATTTGACTCCACAGTCACAGACACACTATTAGGACTGTGTTCATGGAAGGCAATCTTATTCTGCTACGAGTGATTGCCAGAGAAGAAGACAACGACCAGGAAAGGGTCAAAGGAGGGGGCTCTGCTAGGTCAGAAACATCCAGAGATGTTGGATAGCATGGACTACATTTTCCATATTTACTGATGGCTCTGCTGGCAGCATCTAGGACAGGTTTGGGCTGACTGCATCCCCTCACCATCTTTGACCATGCCGGCCAAACAATATATGGGGATGCAACTTTGGGGACTGACACATCAAAGCGGTTTACAACATTAAAAAAAGCCATACAAAAAAAAAGGTATTTAAAGATTTGACAACAATTTAAAAGCAAAAAGGGTTATTCAGAAATAAGCTGTGCTGAGTTCAATGGGAGTTCTTTTCTAGTAAGGGTGTCGGAATGGTTTAGCCATAACCTGGAAGACCCCGTTTGAAATCTCTGTGTCCCCTTGAATTCTTCAGTGGGATCTGAGCCTCATCTCCCCTCCCTTCCATCTGTAATGTAAGAATCCAGTGGTACCTCTGGTTCCGTACTTAATTCGTTCCGGAGGTCCGTTCTTAACCTGAAGCACCACTTTAGCTAATGGGGCCTTGTGCTGCTGCCATGCCGTTACTACGTTGCCGCTGCGCGATTTCTGTTCTCATCCTGAAGCAAAGGTCTTAACCCGAGGTACTATTTCTGGGTTAGTGGAGTCTGTAACCTGAAGCATGTGTAACCTGAAGCGTATGTAACCTGAGGTACCACTGTAATGATACTGGCCTACTTTACAGGGCTTGTAGTAAGGGTTATTGAGATAATGCAAGCAAAACACTTGGAATATGCAGGGAAAAGTGTCACATCATGTGATAACATCCTGTTTATCCTCTCTCTTGCCCCTCCCTGCAAGTGTGTGTGGAAACCAGGGCTGGGTTTAACCATGGCCCTTTGCAGCCGTGACATCGTAACAGCCTCATGTTGACCGAAGAGAACTCCACATGGGACTCTGATAGTAGTAGTTTAGATTAATCCATTGTGGGTCATACGGAAGAATGTGGAGAGTTTTGGCACCTAAGAGCATCTCTGTGGAGATTGTAGGGACCCCTCTCCTCAACCTCTCTATTCCCTGTCCCCCCTCCCCAACCTAGGCTGGCTTTGCCATTAAGCGGCGTGAGGTAAACTCGCCTCAGGCCGTGGAGGTTTGTGTATGTGCAGCATTGGCAAAATATTGGACAGGGCTGTGGGCTTCATACACACCCATACATTTGAAGCAGATTGGATGCGGCTTCTTCCAAACAAACCTGGGAACTCTGGTTTACCTCTCACGGAGCTGTAACTCCCAACACCTTGTAATGAACTACAGTTCCCAGTATTCTTTTGAGAAAGTCATGTGTTTTAAATGTGTACAACACAGCCTTGTAAGCCAGACAGCCAGCCTCTTCTTAGGAGAACACTCTTCTGTCCCTAATGTGGAAATAAGATTCAGCTGCCAATCTGTTCCACTTGTGGAATGTGAGGGTGTCATATTGTCCTTCATATTAGGCAACAAAATGGTCTTGGTCCGGCCCAGCTGTCTCGCATTTTGGTGCCCGCCCCCAACACATCAGAGAGATGAAGCCATTTGTCCTTTCTCTAGCACAGGCACCCCCAAACTCGGCCCTCCAGATGTTTTGGGACTACAACTCCCATCATCCCTAGCTAACAGGGCCAGTGGTCAGGGATGATGGGAATTGTAGTCCCAAAACATCTGGAGGGCCGAGTTTGGGGGTGCCTGCTCTAGCTAGTCTGGGTGATCTAGGAAACCATTCAGAAGGGAGGAAATGGGATGGGCCTTCACGGTTGAATTGGGCAGTGGACTCTTTAAAGGAAGGATTTGTAAGCAAGAGGAGGCAGTGATTAGGGGATGGGCAGTAGAATTTGTTCCAAACCTTTTATTGCAAAATAAATATTCCCCTTTCACCATGTAACCCTGACGTGTTTATCCTTCCAACCCAAATGGCAGTGTTTCAGCACCTGATGCCTAAAATGGCATTACTTCGTGAAGTTGGTATCGGTTACCAACCTGAGAATCTAAAACGCTATAATCCTTTGGCGAACTAGCACTGGCAGCCATAGAAGCACATTTCCGCAGGTGACAATAGCTCCATTCAGTATGCTGCTTCATCTCTGCGTCTTGCAAAGTAACCCAGTCATTCAAGTGTATCCTCGTGGTCTTTGTGCTAAAGTGGGTGGTATTCTCCACACTACCACAACAAGCAAACTGACACATCATGGCCAAGTCACTCACCTTGAGATCATCCAAGTCACTGGGCAGATTCTGAAAGGGAAGCTGCTACGTTTTGAACCAGCAACATCAAAATTATGCATCACACAACTTCTGGATTCTTTTTTGCATGTTGGTTGCATATGTGCAGATGTTTTATCTGAACCTACTCAATTTGCATATTTTAAATTGATGTCCTGGGTTTTTTGCAAACCACTGGGGAAGGAGGGAGACAATAGAGGGTGTATAGATACACATCTAGGAGTAAGGACAGGTAGCTAGGTGATGTTTGCCAGTTCCTGAACATGGTTAGTATTTGTAAGCAGATTTAGGGTTTGGAAAGTGAGTGACCAAGGACTACTGTATCTTATAGTGCATTCATATTCATTTCTACTCAGTAGACATGAGTAAATCTCATTGTGTTCTGTGTGACTTACCCCCAAGTAAGTGGATATAGGATTGTTGTATTGGAATGGCTATACTTTAGTTTTCCCATGCAGCTTGCAGGCCTGACAGGGTAGATTCATTAGTTCCCTGTTTTCTTTTGGGCTTTCTTCTTAAGTGCAGTTGCATATTTCAGAAAATCATTATCCTGTTGTTCTTTTTTTTTTAACCCTCCCCCCCCTTTTTTTATTTATTTATACTGACCTAGTAAAATCAACAATGATTGCGATGCAAAAATGACCTATATACATTCTGGATTGCTATGCTTCCTAATTTATTAATTTTCACCCCCTTTTCTGTGTGAATGTATTTGATGGTGGTTCTTGATCAGATTACTTGTAGACAGAGCAGCAATTCTTTCCCACTGCTCTGATCTTATCGGGAGGAGGCTTAGCCAATTTCAACAATTTTTATTGCATGGTTCATTTGACTTGCTTTTTCTTTCTTTCTTTCTTTCTTCTTTTTTGACAAAGGCCTTGTGTGGTGCAGTACTGTACGGAACCCCTACTACGTTTATTGTCACTTGGATATTGATGGTGACTCTTTTTTGCATTAAATGTTTTTTATGAACCAGCAGTACAGATCAGGGTTATATAATTATGATAAACTTCAGTTTACTCAGAACTGCATGAATGTCTGATGATTTCCACCCCCATCCCAAAGAAACAGAAAGTGTGGGAACTAGTTTGGGGACAGAAAGATGAAGTATGATGTGAATCAGTTGGAAATTAAGGTTGGGGTGGCTCAAGGAAGGATAAGCAAACTACAGTGGTACCTCGGGATACAGATGCTTCAGGTTACATACGCTTCAAGTTACAGACTCCGCTAACCCAGAAATAATACCTCGGGTAAAGACTTTGCTTCAGGATGAGAACAGAAATCATGCTCCGGCGGCACAACAGCAGCGGGAGGCCCCATTAGCTAAAGTGGTGCTTCAGGTTAAGAACAGTTTCAGGTTAAGAACGGAACTCCAGAACGAATTAAGTACGTAACCAGAGGTACCACTGTAGGGCGAAATGAGAGTGTGTTTTCCTGTGTCCAAAGCTTGTATTGAGGCAAACCAGGTATAAATAGACATGGAAGCCAGTCAGCATTGTGATTCCTTCCTCTTCCCCTATGACACCCTTTGGGCTCACAGTAGAGGAAACCTGGCAGTGTCAGCATCAATGCCAACTGCTAAATGTCAGGCAAGGGAAGAGCCTGCTCATAACCAGCCACAAACTTAATCCCTTTTTATTTCACCCTTAGCAAGCCAGTGATGTCCCCTTTCTAGGCCACCTCCACAGTGAACCAAGTTAGAGGCTGAAGGCAAGGAGGAGGCTTCTATGAGTCGGTTTTGCATATTCCTTGTTGGCTGCCCCATGTGTGCAATGAAACTTCATTTCTTCATTTTCCTCCATTCGGTCTGAGAACGAGCTGCTGGGGCTCTGTTTCCTGTTGCCCTTGCTATCTGTTTGGATATTGCCACTCACCGTATAGGGAGGAGAGCACATGCTAACTTTGCACAGACTCCCTTTCAGTTGCTTCTGGCAAAAATATAAAGGGCAAGCAGATAAGACAGCAAAAGGCACAATGACACAGCAACTCAACTGTCAGCTACTGATCGTACTTTTATTCAAAGTGTGTGGAGGGGCATCAGGCATTGCAATCTAATAAACTCACAAAGTCAAGCAGCACAGTGAAGTGCTAAGAATGCGGTCTGTTAAACCTTTTGCATATCCCATTTAGTATGCTTGCAAAGTGCTCCCCTCTTTCTACCCTTCTTGCAACAAACAGACCACACACACTGTTAAGTAAGTTTAAAATGCTTTACTTACAAAACATTCCAAAGGTCAGATTTCATGCATTTATTCAAGCAGCAGCAGGGAGAACACAAGCTGAATACTCTGAGGTAGAAAATACAGAATGATAGCTTCAAACATGTGCTCTAAGCTCGGCTCTTGCAATCTCCCTCACTGGAGAAGAGGGGGCATGACCTAGCTGTGTCTAGGAACACAGCTCTATGATCTTAACCCCTCCATGCACTAACTAGCACTCATGCATAGTTATGTTTGACTGCAATTTCCCACAAGATGTGAGACAGGATCTTCCCTGGTTCCAGTCTTGCCATGCTTATGAACTTTGTCATGTGGCATTCGGCAAGCCTCTTTTCCCTCGGCTTCAGCCCCACCCCCAAATAATTCTGTATATGGGATAATAATGCTGGCCTACCTTCCAGAGGTGGGAACCTGTTTCTCTCCAGATGTTGTTGGAATTTAACTTCCATCAGATCCCCAGCAAGCATGACAAATGGTCAGGGATAATGGAAATTGTATTCCACATCCCTACAAGTTCCTGATTCCTGGTGTAAGGATTACTAGGAGAATTTGTGGTGAAGAACTTTGAAAACCTTAAAGTGCCATGTAAATAAAATACTAACGCCGTTGTTATTCTGCTCAGTGTGCAACCAGAAGATGTTTGGGTCTGTTCTCGAAGTAAAAGTCTATTTAAAGGAATCCCTCTCCCCGAAGGACTTCCCAAAGATATACCAAACAAAAGTAGCTTTATGCTGAAATGAAATCTATGAGCTCCCTTTGTTCTAGTTGTGGGATTTTATGTTTTTGTTTAACTTGTTCCCTGAAGAAGGTGTGCTGCTTCCTGCAATTTGACCCCCAGGTGTTTTTTGTGTTTTGCATGATGTTAATTTATTAGGTTAATAAGAGTAGTAGGTCATTTCTCATTTTCCTGGGCTGTGAGTGTTGCATGTAGCCACAGTGATGCCTTCTTAATGAAGCTTTTAGTCATGTGGCACTTTAAAGGAAGGTGTTGCCACAGGTTTTGCCTGTCTTGAGATACCAGTTTGGTGAGGATGAAACTAAATGGGAGGCATGCGGATGAGTCAATCAAGCTTTAATGGCATTTGTAATGAGAGGGAGTGTAGCATTGACACCAGCAGTACAATCCTCTCCATGCTTCCCCTTTAAGTTCTCTGTTTCTGGGGCTCATTCCAGGTAAGAGTGAGTAAGATTGCAGCCTCAGCTTTTTCCCCCCTCCTTTGACTGTAGCTTCAAATCCTGCCTTGCATTATTAATTGCTTCGACTGCAGCTGCAGTCTTAACCCCACTTACCTGACAGTAAGCCTCGCTGGATTCAATAGGACTTGCTTCTGATTGGATGTGGTTTGGATTGCAGCGTAACATCTGATTCTTCTTCACAGTGTTTCAGGAACACCACTTTCGCTGCTTATCCACAGTGCGTTTACTCCATTCTTTATAGTCAAATAAGCTTCATAAAATCAAGACACCTCTTGCCAACTCAGGCTTACAATCTTAAATTCACAAAAACCAAGCGAGAAATGAACGAGGAGGAAAAAGGAAACATTCTTAGGTGCAGTGTATAATTTCCAGCTGGCATAGGAGCCAGCTCCCAGGGGCTGAGGTATCTTTGTCCCCCATAAATTTTTTGAGGGGCTGAGGTCTCTTTGCCACTTGAATGGCAATGCCCCCTTTCCAGTTGATCGGCATTGCCATTCAAATGGTATGCTTGCACTGCGTCTTGTGATCGATTATGTGAGGCAGGGCTTACCTGAGTCCCCCCAAATATTTTATCCAAGTTGTCACCCCTGCCAGCTGGAATGGAAAGAGTTCAAGGAGGGGAGGAGCTAGATGGAGCTGGTCTCCCCAAAGAGCCAATGGTGTGGTTGCTGCTGGGTGACGCTTAAGGGAAGGAATGGCCTGATGGAGCTGGCCTCTGGGGGAACCAATGAAGCGGTCCTCTAGCACCACATCTACTTTCTACTGCATCTTCTGTCATCACCATCACTGAATCCTCAGGCTAGGCAGATTAGACTTATGGCAAGGATGAAGAACCTGGTGCCCTCCAGGTGGAGAGTCTTGTATTGCAGGGAGTTGGACTAGATTATCCTTGGGATCTCTTCCAACTCTACAAATCTATTGTTCTATGATTAGGGCAGCTAATTGCCAGTCACTGCAACTGCCACTTGTTTTGGACAATTGTGTCTTTGTAAGCCATACTATGGTTGGTTCATTTGCCTTACCTGGAAACTGCCTGCCTGCCATTTTGTTTTTGCCAGCCTTTCCCGCAAGTTGGATTGCACCACCTGGTTCGGAGTCACCCGATCTTGCATTTGCTAAGTTGTAAAATATGCGCCCCGCTATGATGTGGTAATAGGGACGCGGGTGGCGCTGTGGGTAAAAGCCTCAGCGCCTAGGGCTTGCCGATCGAAAGGTCGGCGGTTCGAATCCCCGCGGCGGGGTGCGCTCCCGTTGCTTGGTCCCAGTGCCTGCCAACCTAGCAGTTCGAAAGCACCCTCGGGTGCAAGTAGATAAATAGGGACCGCTTACTGGCGGGAAGGTAAACGGCATTTCCGTGTGCTGCGCTGGCTCGCCAGATGCAGCTTTGTCACATTGGCCACGTGACCCGGAAGTGTCTCCGGACAGCGCTGGCCCTCGGCCTTTTAAGTGAGATGGGCGCACAACCCTAGAGTCTGTCAAGACTGGCCCGTACGGGCAGGGGTACCTTTACCTTTACCTTATGATGTGGTGTGAATTTTACAAATCAAACCTTTCCTAATGTTATCATTTAATTAATTAATGGCCCAGGGTGGGTCACAACAATTTAAAATGCCACGTTAAGAACAATTTTAAGCAAATTATACAAATCGTACATGATGAGATGACAAATCTATTCTCGTCTTGTCAGTTCATTCAAACTTACAGACTATTGAGCCTTATCATCGGTGTGGGGAAAGAAAACATTTCTAAGGGAATGCACCCATTAATCAGCTAGGATAGCTCAAGCAAGAGAGCATGAGACTCTTAATCTTGGGGTTGTGGGTTTGAGCCCCACGTTGGGCAACAGATTCATGCCTTGCAGGGGGTTGTCCCTTCCTACTCTATGATTCTGTGATCTATAGTCAAATATGTGGCACGCTAATCTAGCACTATGAATGGTTGATTACACTTAAATTTGGTCTGTGTGGCAGGTGCTGTTCTTCCCCCGTGGTGTGCAGGGAACAACAATCCCCATTTCTTGGTTCGTGTGTCTGGAAGGTCCCCCCTTTTGTACCTATTTTTGCCTTGCTAAAATGTTGTCAGCGTGAGTTACTGGAGTTTTTATTCTTCACCTTTTTCTCCAGAGTATTTACATCAGGGAAGGGGAACTTGTGGCTCTCCAGATGTTTTTAGACTGCAATTCCCATCATCTTTGACTACTGACCATTCTGGCTGGGGTTTAGGTGAACTAGATCCAATAGCCTGTCGAGGGTTGCTCTAGAGATTTAATCTTAGTTGGACATGGATGCTTGAATTTACTGCAAATCTATATTTAGCCCACACTTGTGCTATAAATGCATATGCATAAACATCATGGCAGCAATGCACAGTTTGCTGAGGTATATTTTGAAGTGTTAATACTGGAGGGTGGTATCTTGGATAGCCAATAATGCTGCGAGACCTAAGAATGAGAAGCCTTGCACATGCAGGGACTTCTGTTTCTTCCTTCTGTGCAGGACAATGCTCTATATGCACATATGAATGCTACGTTGTGCACTGAGCATTTCTTTGTTCGTGTAAGAGTCACTTTGTGTACAACGAAACAGGTACCCCAGTACTTCTCCGCTATGTCTGTATTGGAAGGGCTCAAATCATGTAGATGCACGCTCTAATGGAAGCCCATCTGTAAGTCACTGCTGCCTCCTTAAAATTTACATAGAGAATCCTGCTCAAAAACAACACACACACTAAACTCTAATGTAGCCAAGAATGCAGAAGTGCCCTCTGAAAAAGGCTGTCAGAAGAGGAATCTTGCTCTACAGGCTGAAGATGTCCAACAACTTTTGCGGCTGTATATTTCTTTCTTCTGGCAGTTCTTGGGTGGGGAAGTATCTAGTGCAGTCACTCGCCCTCCTTTTCCTTTAAGACACAGATTCAGAGAACAATATGTCATTTTGGCAGCTTACGATCCCAGCCGAATGTTGTCTTTAGATTTTGGAGAAGCAGAAAAGCAGCAATCTTAAATGATAGCTGAGATGAGGTGCTTTTAATAAGAAGGTTCTTAAGAAGCATAAAAAGGGTTAGCTGTACTTTGACTAGACCCTTTGAAATGACAAATGTAGGTCCAGTTATTTCAATGGGCTTGCTTCATAATAATAATAAACTTATTATTGATATCCAGCCCATCTGGCTGGATTTCCCCAGCCACTCTGGGCGGCTTACAGAATATATAAAACATAATAAAGCATCAAACGTTAAAAACTTCCCCATACAGGGCTGCCTTCAGATGTCTTCTACAAGTTGTATAGTTCTTTACCTCCTTGACATCTGAAGGAAGGGTGCCACTGCTGTGAAGGCCCTCTGCCTGGTTCCCTGTAACCTCACTTCTCGCAGTGAGGGAACTGCCAGAAGGCCCTCGGAGCTGGACCTCAGTGTCCAGGCTGAGCGATGGGGCTGGAGACGCTCCTTCAGGTATACTGGGCTGAGGCAATTTAGGGCTTTAAAGGTCAACACCAACACTTTGAATTGTGCTCAGAAATGTACTGGGAGCCAATGTGGGTCTTTCAGGACCGGTGTTATATGGTCTTGACGGCCACCCCTAGTCACCAGTCTAGCTGCTGCATTCTGGATTAGTTGTAGTTTCCAGGTCACCTTCAAAGGTAGCCCCATGTAGAGCGCATTGCAGTAGTCCAAGCAGGAGATAACCAAAGCATGCACCACTCTGGTGAGAGACAGTCTGCGGTCAGGTAGGGTCTCAGGCTACATACTGGGTGGAGCTGGTAGACAGCTGCCCTGGACACAGAATTGACCTGCACCTCCATGGACAACTGTGAGTCCAATATGACTCCCAGGCTGTGCATTGAGGACCAAGGAGTCCCCCACACCTGCCCGCCCCCATCTCCCAAAAACAGTAATTCTGTCTTGTCAGGATTCAACCTCAATCTGTTAGGCGCCATCCATCCTCCAACCACTTCCAGACACGACCTTCACTGCCTTCACTGGTACCGATTTAAAGGAGAGGTAGAGCTGGGTATCATCCGCATACTGGTGAACACCCAGCCCAACACTAATGACCGGCATTGGATTGTATAATCCAAACAGATGTTAAAAAAGAGAGAGCTGCTTTTTTCTCTAGGCGCCTTCCTTACCTTCTGCGCTTGTCTCCTTAGTTCATGCTTTTAGGGAGAGCCTGACTGAGCTAAAATTTGGGGAGGTTGGCGATAAGCTTGTGGATTTCATTAATGAGTCATCTGCCTCCAGCCCACCTCAGTTCAAGCACTACCTCAGGAAACAGACGCAGCAGCTAGGCTGCTTTCCCATAGCAGTTCTTCCCTGTTCTCACATCAGGAAACAGAATGTAATTGGGTTAAGAGTTCTAATTAAACACACAAAACTTCCTCATCAGAAGGATGGTGCTTTTCCAGATCATGGATGTAAGGTGTTCTGTTATGACACATGCAAGCTGGCTCAGTCCAGAGTTTCAAGTACAGAAAACAACTCCTCCCTTTGTGTTGCAAAGATGACAGCTAGTCAAATAAGTCCAGGAAGCCCCTATAAACAGGGCATGGAAGCATCAGCCTATTCGTCCTCAGCATCTGGTATTCTAAGGTATACTGCCTTACAAGATGGAGGTTCTATTTTGCTATTGTAGTTAGTAACTGCTGGTAATCCGAATTCATGAGAAAGTAGGTCTAAATCTTCTTTGAAAGGCACCTGACCCATAAATTTGACCCACATAAGAGAGATTTCCATTTGTCTCTCCTGAATCTACAGCTGATTCATTTTCTTGGGTGACCCCTGAGTTCTAGTGTTTGCTGACATCTTACTGCTTAAATTAAATAAAAAAACTGTCAGCACATTGTCACTGCCAGCTGCAAAAATTTCTAAGCCATTGTTGAAGGAAATATTACCTAGCTGTACATTTGACTTCCTCTTGAGCATGAGTAAAAGCTTTGATAAGCAAAACCAGCTTTTCAAAAAACAGCTTGCATGAAAGCTAGCGAGCTCATTAGACAGTAAGTTGTCACATTCATTAAAGGTGTTACATAGATAGCAATTGCTAATTAAAATGAAACCTGCATGTAGATCAGGTCTGATTAGAGGTGTCAAAGATAACTGGTTAGAAATCCATTTGGGGTGGGAACTACCTCTGGAAACAAGGGAGAAACTTCTGGCTCTCTCTCTCTGTTGTTCCCATCCATTGGTCTAGAAAATTACCTCAGATAATGTACTTAGGCCACAGGCAGGCACATTTGCCTTCTGGAAGCCCTGACGTCAAATCTATCTGGTGCTTTTGTAGGGTGCAAGTCATAAGTGAGTTCTTTCCACTCTAACACAGAGATGAGGTCAACTGAGGATGTGCCTCAAAACTTAGCTTTTGGACAAATGACACAGGGCTTTTTTGTCCAGCAGGAGGCACCATTGTCATTCTAAGAGAACAAGGGGGAAGTTCATGGTGAGCTCTGACACCTCTTTTTCTAGAAAAACAGTACTGCAACGTAATTTCTCACTGGAGGCCTGCTCCTTTTGGGGTTCCCTAGCATTTTTCGTGGGTTACTACTTAGTAGACCCACTGAAATGGATGGAATTAAGTCTACTGTTTTCAGTGGCTCGCTTTGAGCATGATTATCATCGCCCATCGTTAGGAAGAGAACGCCTTTTAGAATTGCAGCAGCTATTGTTATTTCCACTAGGGGTCAGTCATTCACCGCTGATCCGTTTTGATTTTCGCCTTGCTTTGAAGAAAACCAGCAAGAGGTGCAGCAAATTAAGTTCATGTCATATCAACCCACAGTTAATGTGTGTAAGTTGTGGGTCTCAAATGGTGGTTCTAAACCCCTCGAGGGTACAGAGTGAAATAACATTTGGCAACCAGCAGAACAGGTATTTCAGGTTGCCTTTTCTTCTCTCCAACAAATATACATAAATATGCCTTTTTTTAAAGGAAAGACATACCAAAATTCTGCAGAACGTTTCTTCTGAGCAAAAGATCTGATTGGGGTTTCTTGTATTGTACATGTATTCCTTGCTCTGCTGTAGTTATGTGTAACAGCTAATGGTTCCAGATAGAGATACGGATGTCTATCAACGTAAAGGAACTAATCCTGGCAATGGGTTCACATTTGCCACTGTTGAAGTTAAGAGGCGTTGACCACATCTGGAACTCAGGAGCGAAATCATGGGCGTAGCATTGAATCATGTGGCTTCCATCATATATAAAAACATAGGTAAAGGTAAAGGGACCCCTGACCATTAGGTCCAGTCGTGACCGACTCTGGGGTTGCGGCGCTCATCTCGCTTTATTGGCTGAGGGAGCTGGCGTACAGCTTCCGGGTCATGTGGCCAGCATGACTAAGCCACTTCTGGCGAACCAGAGCAGCGCACGGAAACGCCGTTTACCTTCCCGCCGGGGCGGTACCTATTTATCTACTTGCACTTTGACGTGCTTTCGAACTGCTAGGTTGGCAGGAGCAGAGACCGAGCAACGGGAACTCACCCCGTCGTGAGGATTCGAACCGCCAACCTTCTGATCAGCAAGTCCTAGGCTCTGCGGTTTAACCCACAGCGCCAAAAACATAGTAAAACATTAAACATTCTTCCCTATACAGGGCTGCCTTCAGTTGTCTTCTAAATGTTGTCTAGTTACTCATCTCCTTTGCTTGAGGGTCCCATAGCTCCATACACTCTGATGAAAATCACCCTAAGCAAAAGTAGGACATTCCGGGATCAACTCAGACACACAGACGGCTTCTGTAAATCCAGGACTGTTCCTGGAAAATAGGGACACTTGGAGGGTCTGCAATTCTGGATGCACGTAACTGGCAGTGATGTCCATAGATTTTGCATCCCAATAGACATGCAGAGGATTATTCTGTTGGACTTCACACTAGTGGGCCATCTGCATGATATATCCTGTGGTTTGTGGCTGAATACAGTACTGATGAATTTTTTTCCTGCAGCAGAAAAAAAGACGATAAAAGTTCCTTGGGGCTGCTTTTGATGAGAATGGGTTTTCCTGGTTTGTTTGCAGGTCTTCATTGCCGTAAACTGCCTCAGCACAGACTTCTCATCTCAGAAAGGTGTCAAAGGGCTTCCTCTGAATCTTCAGATTGACACCTACAGCTACAACAACAGGAGCAACAAGCCAGTCCACAGAGCTTACTGCCAGATTAAAGTCTTCTGTGACAAGGTAAAGCTGATGGAGTCTGTAAAATGATAGCTTTATTTAGGAATGTTTTGCCTCTTTAGTTTAGTCCGTCAGTCTCAGTTCTTACAAGGCAAGCAGAAAAATAAACAATTCAAATTGTTTATTTTTTTCTGCTTGTCTTGTAAGAAATGAGATTGACTGGCTAAACTAAACTACAATTCAAAACAACAACAGCAACACTCTTCAGCACTTGGAAATTAAGATGACCTGTTACTTTTTGAGACTCATTCAGTGTTGTGCTATTTGCATATTTGGTGAGGGTGCAATCACTTGGAAAGGATGTCAAGTGAAAAGTCTCAAGTGTGTACACACACACACACACACACACACACACATTGATGCTATGAACCTTCCATTTCAAACTGAAAAATACGAGCACATGCTAGATTTTCTTATTTATAAGTCTGAGGTGTTTAATGAAATTGCTAACCAACCAAAATGAAGAACTCTTCCAGCTATCTCACAAATTCCACTAACCAAAGCTAATTATTGTTGTATTGTCATCACTGATCATTTGCTTGCTTTTTAAAAAACGCACACACACACACACTAGCATCACATATCTCATGAACATTGATGTCAGCTACCTGATGACTATCAGTTTCTCAGGAAATGAATTCTCAGCCCTGTTAAACTTTTTGAAATAAATGGAATCCAAAACACACCTAATTCTTGACCATGAGAGATAAAATTGTAGACATTATTGGCTTTTAATAAATAACCAACAATAAAAGCAACAGTTATTTTAGGAACATTTTCCCTACTTTTAAATATAAATATTTTATTGAATGAACTTCAGTTATAAAGAAAAAAAGTGATACAGAGAAAAAAAGTGGGGGGACATGAAGAAAAAAAACAAAGATGTGTATAAGAAAAAAAAATACCAAAAAAATAATAATTTTAGGAACAAAGCAGCATGGTTCATCTAGTTTGCTAACTCTGGCCTACTTGATTTCCCTCATTTGGCATTTCTACATCATCTGGGTTAAGCGGTCATTCTGTCCTGCAGATTCTGTCCCCATTAACAAAAAGATGTAGTGCTAAATCTAAGTAGCAAACATTGAAGAACAAGGTCGATCTGCTTTTTTAAATCTACTTAAAAAATAATAATCAAGGCTGCTCGCTGTTGAGGAAAAAACAACGAAGCTGGGTCCAAATGGGCCTGTTTTCAACCACAGTTCAATCTTCATCTTTATTGATTAGCTGACAAGATGCAAGTTTACAAGACAGAAACTTCCATGTTCTCAGTTTGGGGTTTCTGTGGCTTTACTGCTGCACCTTTCTTTTACCACCTGTAGCCAGTAGTTTAACCTAAAACTTTGCCCCACTAGTTGTCTCAGCAGCTAGGCACTTGGAAGGAATTGTAATAATTGCTTGGTCTCTCTCTCTCTCTCTCTCTCTCTCTCTCTGTGTGTGTGTGTGTGTGTGTGTGTGTGTACAGTCAACTCATCTGGAGAAGGAAAGGCAAGCTTTCTCAAAATTACACAAGATCAGTTTACATGCATTTGTTTTGCTCTATGTATTTGTTGGGGGAAGCTACACCCTATGCAGAGTAAGGCTGGGCAATATCTGGTTTATCACCAGCTAAACATTGTGATACACCAATATATCACAATGTCTGAAATAAGGATGGAGCTCTGTAGAGGCATTGGCTGGCTGGCTTCATGGTTTCCCCCTCATTGTGATTTTTGCATAGCACACACACACTGACACACACACACACCATGATTTGCGATATATTGCCAGGTCAGAAATTATGAAACCAATATCTTGATGTGGACTTCAAACCGGTTTTGGACGATATATCAATATATCACCCAGCCCTAGTGCAGAGAGAGTATATCCACTATATGGTAGTGCAGAGCTTTCCAAACTGTGTGTCGGCTGCAGTGTGTAGGTGTGTGTTGTGTGAACACTCCCCTCACTCCTCCCGGGTCTGGAAAGGGGTTAGTTTAACCTCCGGTTTGCTAGGAAAACTGAATTACTGTGTTGCAAAATCATGCATGTCTAAAAAGTGTGTCACCATCATGAAAGGTTTGGAAAGCTCTGCAGTAGTGGAGCACAGCCTCGATAAAATTTATTATAAAGGATGACAAATGTAGAATTAGCAATCACAACAAGTCTAACAAAACAAGACCTTAACAAAATTGGCACCTGCTCAGTAATAACAGTATTAGTTCCCTCAAGAAGGTCTCTCTAAAGATTGACCTGGAAACAGTCTCAGGAGAGGATAGATTATATGCTTTCTAACCCCCTGGTTAGAACTGCAGTAAAACAACACATGGTTGACCGTAACCACCTTGGTATTGTTATGGGATCATTTGTCTTTAAAAGGAACTCAAGCTAACGTAACATCCAAAAGCTTTGAAAGTAACATTTTTAAACAATAATATAAGTCTGCTTTGCTTTAGGTATTGATCAATAAAAATTGTAATAGGGCACATAGCAAATTAAAAGTGATATTTCACAGCAAACCTGAACACACCCTTTCCTTGTTTTCTAAATGAGACAAATCAATTTATTCTGTTTGTAGCATCCTTTCACCCATGTAGGTTTGCCTGTGTATAAAACTAACTACTTCAAGCTGTTGTTTTGATCCTCATTGCTTACGGCAAGGGACATAAACAATGCTTACAACTATAGTAGTACCTTGGGTTAAGAACTTAATTTGTTCCGGAGGTCCGTTCTTAACCTGAAACTGTTCTTAACCTGAAGCACCACTTTAGCTAATCGGGCCTCTTGCTGCCACCGCGCTGCTGCTGCATAATTTCTGTTCTCATCCTGAAGCAAAGTTCTTAACCCAAGGTACTATTTCTGGGTTAGCGGAGTCTGTAATCTGAAACGTCTGTAACCTGAAGCATCTGTAACCCGAGGTACCACTGTATTTTCTGGCTTGAATCTGCCCCCCTCCCCTCCCCCTGCACACGCAAGGCAGGTTCAATAATTGATCATTCATACTTGGTTGCAATCTACATTTCTAATATATTGTCCATGATACTTCAAGCCTTGCTTTGACATAAGAAAAATTCTCTTTATTGATTATAAAACAGAAACACCAGTTATACTGGCTGAGAGATGGGGCAACAATTTTCTTGCCTACCACCCTTTAAAACAGTCGTGAAGATTACATGTAATAACTAACACCATAACACTCCATCTTCAAAGAGTTAGACTTACTATGTCTTTGATGATTTGAACTGTGTATGGGTTTGGTTTCAAGTTCAATGACTTTTGGAAGAGGAAGAAGTTCCAAACATGACTGACTTCCACAATGCCTGATTTGGGTGGGACCAGGGATGCTGACCTCAATGGGGAGGAAGCCAAGCCTCTGTAAATAACCTTTCTTCTTTCTATCTGACAGGGGGCAGAGAGGAAGATCAGAGATGAAGAACGAAAACAAAGCAAAAGAAAAGGCAAGTGTACTGACCCCAGCTCCCAGCTGAATGCCTGTAAGTAGAAAATATTAAAGTGCCATTTAATTTAGTGGAAAATTTCAACTAAATCTGATTTGAAATGCAAGCAATGGTATAAAGGAAATATTAAAGTGCCATTTCATTTAGTGGAAAATTTCAACTAAATCTAAATTTGAAATGCAAGCAATAGTATAAAGCACAGGGTTGGTTTGTTTTTCTTAAAGGGGAGGTGTGCTGATGTGGGGCAGACAATAATCGTGTTGGTGGAATTGAACCTTTATTTAGGCCTTGCTAAGATAGGCGTGTTCAGCTTGAGGAGAGGCAGTTGAGCAAGAAAATGCAACTTTCATGTAATTACACCAAGGCATGAATGTAGGGTCACCTCACAAACTATAACTGTTATTAACAGCATTTTCTGAGGCGAAAGAAGTTGTGGGAAATCAAATCACTCCACTCTGGATCACAGCCAATTTGTTTTTGTGATGTTTTTGGGCTCAGTCAGCCCTTTCCATGTTCAGCACTACCTAAGTGCTTTCATTTCCCCCCGCAGCTGTACTAGTAGCTAGTTCCAGGGCTCTCCTGAATGGATTTTTTTCCTTTTGGATCCCTTGGATTTGCACAAAACTGGAAAGTTGCACAAGCAGATATAAACTGTGTGCTTTTGCATACAACTTGGGCAGGGTATTTTAGAAAAACAAGGTGCGTGCACAGCTATCTGCACCACAGATCCTGCCGGTACTTAATTGACGGAATCCACGGCGTAGAAGGCAGGGACGAATACAAAAGAGACCACCTCCTGGTATGAATGGGAAAGACCCGAGTTGCTCCTGATGTACAGATTCAAACACATGTGGATACAGACAAAGTGGATTTGCAGCTAACTATAACACTCAAATGTAAAGGTAACGGGACCCCTGACCATTAGGTCCAGTCGTGACCGACTGGGGTTGCGGCGCTCATCTTGCTTTATTAGCCGAGGGAGCTGGCGTACAGCTTCTGGATCATGTGGCCAGCATGCCTAAGCCGCTTCTGGCGAACCAGAGCAGTGCACGGAAACACCGTTTACCTTCTTCCCGCCGGAGCGGTACCTATTTATCTACTTGCATTGTGACGTGCTTTCGAATTGCTAGGTTGGCAGGAGCTGGGACCAAGCAACGGGAGCTCACCCCATCGCGGGGATTCGAACCGCTGACCTTCTGATCGACAAGCCCAAGGCTCAGTGGTTTAACCCACAGCGCCACCCGCGTCCCAACACATATAGCTCTGGTGGCAGTGACCCAGTAGTGCTTTATTCAGCTAAGCAGAATCAACATTCAAATGTGGACAAGCCCTAATAAATGGAGTCCAGGGCAGGGCTGCACAGATAAAGATGGGAGCTCCATGGGGCAAGTTAAGGATCAGACCAAAGCCCATGTTCTCGCCATGACCAATCAGATGTCTGTGGGGAGCCTGCAAGCAAGACAGGAGTGCAACAGGGTTCTCCCCACTTGTGGCCCTTTGTCTTTGAGCTCATAATCTAACAGGCCTGCCAATTTTTGTTCCACTTGGGAAGGAGTCGTAAAACAGGCTCTTCTTCAGAAAGCAGACACTAAGGGAGGTTGTATGTGAGAGAGAAATGTATTATTTCCTTCTTCTTTCCAACAGTTTCTGACGTCAAAGTGCCGCTGCTTCCGTCCCACAAGCGTACAGATATCACTATCTTCAAGCCGTTCATGGACCTTGATACTCAGCCGGTTCTCTTCATACCTGATGTTCACTATTCCAATCTTCAGCGGGGAGCTCATGTATGATTCCTCTTTTGCTTTATATCTGGGAGGGAGGGTGATAGTGAAGAAGTAGGAAAGGTTATTTCTCAAAGCATAAAAAGTGTTTGTGGCAGGAGGAGACAAAGGGGGGCGGGTAACGAAAGAGGGTTGAGTAGCAAATATATGGGGGTGAACAGGAGAGCAAGAGTAGCTGAGAATTCTTGAAAAGCCAGGGTGGTAGGCATCCAGGAAGCACTTTGAAAGAACTGGGTTTGGGGGCTTTGGAAGATAGAGAGAAGGTGAGGAAGGGAACAGTGGGCAGGAGCCTCTCCAAGCTTAGGAGAACAGCGAGATGGGAGATACAGTGGTACCTCGGGTTACATACGCTTCAGGTTACATACGCTTCAGGTTACAGACTCTGCTAACCCAGAAATAGTGCTTCAGGTTAAGAACTTTGCTTCAGGATGAGAACAGAAATCGTGCTCTGGCAACGTGGCAGCAGCAGGAGGCCCCATTAGCTAAAGTGGTGCTTCACGTTAAGACCAGTTTCAGGTTAAGAACAGACCTCCGGAACGAATTAAGCACTTAACCAGAGGTACTACTGTATATAGGTTGGTGATGATCAAGGAAGAAAGCAAACCAGTAGCAGACAATGGCTAGTTCTGAATGGTTTCCAAAGCACTTTTCTACCAGTTGTCAAGGTTGCTGGGTACACGCAACACAGTTGTACTGATCGGTTATTAAGTTTTCTCCAGAACATGTGAAAATAACTAGACTTCCCCCCCTCCATACCCATTCTAGGTCTTTCCTGTTGCATCTGAAGAACTGGAGGGCGAAGGGTAAGACTTGTTACCACTTCCATACTCCAGAGCTGCTAAATATTTTTGAATGAGGAACGCACTGTTTTGTTCTAGTTAACTCAGGGATGGGGAACTCAGGGCCCTCCAGGTGTTACTGAGTACAACCCCATCACCCCTGGTCATTGGCCAATGTCTGCTGGGACGGATGGGAATTAAACAACATCTAAAGCAGGGGTGGGGAACCTTTTTGCCTCCATGGGCCAAATCCTTATCAGGATCTGCCTCGTGGGCCAAATGTGACCAGTGAGTGGGTCCACCACTTGACAAGATCACTGGATTGGCAGGGTAGCGGGGACACCCACCTGTCAAAATTCCTTGCCCTAAGTCTCTCTACACTTCCGCTTTAAGCCTCTAACAGTGGGGACTTAAGGGGGAGGGGGAAACATTGCAAAAGCATTTAAGAGAGCCCCCCACATTCCCTTTCGAATGCAGGAGATGTCTTAAATCCTTTGCAAAACTTGCACGGGAGCTGCTCCAAAGAGCACTGTTGCAGAGAACTTTTAATACCTGTTTTGCAGATGAGCAGGGATTAAAATTCTGCTTTCTTGTTTCCTGCTGGGAGCAGGACTGCGCAGACATTGCATGATTAAACACTGTCTCTTTGCCCATTGGCTGATGTCACCTGTGAAGCTAGCTGATAGGTGTGGTTTGGGGAAAGTGGTCTTGCAAGCTTTTGGATTGAGTGATCTGATGGCCTGGCTGGTTTTCTTGTAGCTCTGCCATGAAGAGGGGGCCTTATATCAATGAAGATGATTTTGCTGCCACCCCGGTTAAGCTGTCTCGAATAGAAGAACCAAAGAGAGGTAAATAACGCCACTAACCAGGAGGAAAAGAAAGCGCTGTTTGGGTTGTACTTCATAATAGTCCAGTATGGGTTCTAAAAGGCAGTATGGATTCTAAAAGGCAGGCTTGTGTTAGCTAATTTTGCCAGTGCATGAGCCAGGTCCCCTTGACGTATTACAGGACCAGGGAATTGAATCTGGCCTGTGGGCTGAATCCAAAAGTCCTCCACCCACACCTGGCCACTTTGACTTGGGGGGGGGGGGATCAAATACACAGTACAAAATATACCACATGAAGCAGCTCTAAACCCAGAGAAACATTCACTCAAATGAAAACTTTCCCCCCTCCGTTGTCATCTTCCACAACATGAATGAATGGCTTGCTTTTTACATTATAGCAAGTAACAAAATAGGTCACCGGCTTGCATGGAGAACTTAAGGAAGCTGTGCATATTACAGTTCTAATCCACTTCAGCCTTCCATTTTAACTCTTCAATTCATGGAAGCTATGCAGTCTGGCAGTTCTGCCCTAAATTCACCCCTATCCACCGGTATCTTAGTATAATATAAACTGAAGCTGTAGGTGTGGTACTGTTATCGCCTATAGCAAATAGAACTTTGATAGCATTCATTCACAGGGGTGAATTAAGGGCAGCCAATATACTGTGCTCAGTTTCCTTGCTTTGTGTGATCTTGAGCCTCAGCACAGCTTTCCTCAGTAGTGACACATCCCAAGTGCTTGAGGCTCCTTGTTGCAATGTGAAATGGTCTCCGATATCTTGATTTGAAGGCGCAAGGTCTTCATAGATGGGACAAAAATACCTAGCAAACAGAATTTCCTTATTGATTGATCAGTCTCTCATGCCACCAGAACATCACAAATCCAGCTTGCTGAATAACAGAGTTCCTCACCCAGTCTAGGTACACTTGACCCTGGCTCAAGTCATTGTGCTACTCCTAGAATGTAGAGTGAGGGAGGTTAACTGCTTGTATTCACATCTGTACCTATAAGCAAACTTTATCGTAATTGCTTGAAAGCTACTGCTTCGACGAAGGTCCCATATGCACTATATATTTAAAGCGGTATTATATCACTTTAAGGTTTACCCAAGAAATTCTGGGAACCATAGATATGTTAAGGGTTCTGAGAGTTGTTCGGAGACAGAGCTACAGTTTCCTGAGTGATTTGACAATCCCTCTTTCCAAAGAACTCTTGACTGCGACCGATTTCTCGTTAATCACTTCATTTTGGGAGACCTGTTGTTAGTACACTGAGTTGATGGGCCCAGTTTAATTTTGTTCACGTGGTTTAGAATATATGTGGACATTCTATGACATCACAGTAGTCCAGTCAACGTCCAGCCAAATGTCACCATATTTTGATTTTTGAAATTCTAAGAGTAGAAGAACCACCTCCTTCTCAAGGTGGGGGATGGGTTGCTCTCAAGAAAGCATTTATTATGACAAGTCCCTGGAGTGTCCATTATGAGGAGTTAAGTGCAGAATTTTCTCCAGTCCTGTTTCCTCCTAGGCAGGCCCACACACTACCAAGCTTCTACCTGGTTTGCAGAGAGTGGATTTAAAGTACTGCTTCTGACTGCTCTGGCCTGAAATAGTTATGCGCCGCATTATAGCATCTCAACTTATTGTTTGACTAATAAATGCCTAATGTTTGTTTTCAATCTGATTTTTTTTCTAAATCCTCATTGACTTTGTCGTTGTTCCAGTGTTGCTGTATGTTCGAAAGGAATCAGAAGAAGTCTTTGATGCACTTATGCTCAAGAGTCCGTCTCTGAAGGGTCTAATGGAAGCTGTAAGTTGCAAGCTTCTCTAGCACCAAATTTTAGTAAAAGCTGGAGAAACAAGATGCCCAGTTTTCTGTACTTCAGGGATATAACCTTGCTAATTGGTGTGGTTGTCCTATTGGTTTCAACAATAGAAATGCCTAGTGAATTGTTCTCCCTAAGCCTAAAACTGCAGCTGTGCTTGAATCACTGCACTAACTCTGGACCCCATTAAAGGTAAAGGTACCCCTGCCCGTACGGGCCAGTCTTGACAGACTCTAGGGTTGTGCCCATCTCACTCAAGAGGCCGGGGGCCAGCGCTGTCCGGAGACACTTTCCGGGTCACGTGGCCAGCGTGACATCGCTGCTCTGGCGAGCCAGAGCCGCACACGGAAACGCCGTTTACCTTCCCGCTAGTAAGCGGTCCCTATTTATCTACTTGCACCCGGGGGTGCTTTCGAACTGCTAGGTTGGCAGGCGCTGGGACCGAACAACGGGAGCGCACCCCGCCGTGGGGATTCGAACCGCCAACCTTTCGATTGGCAAGCCCTAGGCGCTGAGGCTTTTACCCACAGCGCCACCCGCGTCCCACTCCTGGACCCCATTGGACCTGTGCAAATATTTTCTTTGATGGAAGAGAGAGGGGGGAAACATTAAAACCAATTTCACTACCAGAATGACCCTTTGGATGAAATAGAAAGAACACAGCGTAACATTAACATTAGATTTTCCACTGGCACGTTTTATGAACTGAGAAGGCAAGAGCTTTGGTTACTTGTGTGTCCTCTTTGCATGCATCTCATGTACTTTGCTAACAGGAAGGGGAAGTTGAGAACAGAAAGGACAGCCACCAATCTCATAGTACAGAGGGGTAGAGCCAGGCAAAGGGCCAGTAAAGCTATTGCCCAGGAGGACTATGGGAGCTCCAGGAACCGGTCTAGCTCTCAGAAAACCCATAGATTTGCCCGGTTTGTGCCATCAAATCCTTACTTAAATATGCCAGGATATGCATGATCTTCAGGCCCTCGCACAAAACTTATTTGGTCCTTCCATGGTTTAAAGCTGGCTCTCATATCCTGGCTTGTTTTGAAGCCATTCATCATAGTTCCAGGTTTGCATGCAACATGAGACCATTGGTGAACTGTGACTTCCTGGTTTGTTTCCCCACTTGTCTAAATGGCTGCATGTGGGTGCATGACGCTGATGCATACCCTGACTTATTAAATCAGGATTAGATCATGCAGCCAAGTCACTTAGTCCATCCCATTGTCCTCTGGAGAACAGCATGTGCCTTAGTTTTCTGTTGACACAGAAAATGATCCTTGTTTTGTGGCTGACCTCTTTAACTGCAAGTTCCTACAATCTGACTTTTATTTCCTATGCCAAAATTAGCATGTAATCTCTTGTAATGAGGCAGACAGTAGTGTTGATCTCATGTGAATGACCTTACTTGCTCAGGTCTTGCCAGTGTGCCAGGTTCTTTAAAAAAATGCTTTGTCTGTCTCCCTCTCTTTCTCTCCCAACACACATGCTGCATAATGGATGAAGATATTCTTTGTGTATGCTTCTTCACACTCATAGGTATATAAAAAAATCTACTTCATTGCAAAGCTTAACCAAGAAACTATCAAGCCTAAAATATATTTTGAGAATGTGGGATGAAAACAGCCACATCTGAAGTCTTATTAGGGACATTTTCACAGGGCAATCCTATTTTTGTTGCAGGTAGAGGTGCTGAGCAGAAAACCACTCAAATCTGTGCTTTCCATGTGTGGAACATGCAGAATAACTATTATTATTATTATTATTATTATTATTATTATTATTATTATTATTATTATATGTCACCCATCTGACTAGGCTGCCCCAGCCACTCTGGGCATCTCCCAACAAAATATAAAAAATACAATAGTTTTGTCGGCAAGTCCTCAGTTCTGTGGTAAGAATTTGGCTTCTACACCAAATTTGTTACCAACACGGAACCAAGAAAATTACAGGAAGCGTCAGCAGATCCAGTTAGGGACTCTGTTTATTTACTTTTGCAATCGGACAGTCTTGCCAACCAGAACCAGTTAGAAAAGACTGCCCAGACACAAATCAGAATGAAGCTTATACACAGTAGTTCAAACACAGCAAACAAAGAGTCATAAATCATCAACCATTCTTCTACATACATCAAGAAAGTTTACAGGTAAAAGGATATAAAGATACATGACTCCACACTGGTTTCAACTTCCTCTGGGTCTTTCAAAACCTGTGGTCTCAGCTTTTAACAGATCGGGCAGTTGTCTAGGGGCAACCAGACCTTCAGTAAGGGTTGCTGACATTCCTTTCCCATATCTCTCCCTGGAACTTCTCAAGGAGATGCCAGTGCCAACTCAAAGCAGACGCAGAAAAACATCCTGCCATCTGTGCCACTTTCAGGGTCAGATAGGAGTGGTGGAACACAACATAGGAGGGGGAGGCATGAGTCACAAAATGCAGGCACACAGGAATGCCATCTAGCCCAAGGTTGAATGCAATTAATATTGAAACGTTTCGCAAAATCAACACCCTGGGTCTCTAATTTTTATATCGGTTCCACTGCAGCTCATTTCACTCCCAGTCAATTTCCCAAAAGGAATCCAGTTCCAAAACAATTGCTAGGGTGTTGCTAGGTGGCTTCAAAGCTTCAAAGCACCAGATTCCATGACATAAATTTGCACAAAACCTGCAGATGCTAATTTGCAAACGTAGGTCTCCGAGTAAAATTACATTGGTGGGAGGCTGTGTGTGTGTGTTTCTCATTGACACTGCATTTTGTGGGATGCAGTGTGTCCGACAAGGAATTATGAGGCCCGTCTCACACACACAAATGGGTCTTGGTCTCCCTGGGCCCACCCCGTAACAACATCTCTGCTATCCACTAATCCTGATCACCCCCATTACTATATCCCCTGAATTCAGGTTTGCAACTACATTTTCCTCAGAGTAGATCCATTGACATGTATGAGCTAGATTATATTTAACTGGAATACCTCAACAATTGCCAACATGGTGTCTTCTGGATGTCTGCTGGATTGCAACTCACATCTGCCTAGTCAATGGTCAGGGATGATGGGATTTGTAGTCCAAGACAGACTTCATGCTTAGAAGAATCTGCTTTGTTTCCTAATCTAAACACCTTGGCCTGGAACCAGATGCAAAACAGTGGCTCACCAGAGGAGACGCACACTTCGAATGAAAGAGCACAGCATCCCTGAATTAATGCTCAGCCTGGGAATTTGTTTTTAACTAGAACTGACCTCACAGCTCATACAGAAAACCCTAAACCTGGTTTTCCTTTATTTTTCCTTTTTTAAAAGAAGAAGAAGAAGATGGGAATCAGAAACTCTTGCAGACCCACCCAGAGGCATACCCTCTGCCCATCCCGTAACTTAGGCTGTTTGCCTTTGCTTGTCTGCCTTATGTATTCATCCAGCTAGGATTATGGAGTTGAACCAAGCCTTTGGGAAGGCTCAGAAGCTTTTGCCCTTGGGTTTCAGATTCCAGCCCCTGATCTGAGATTCCTTCACAGCAGCTTGAAATGTCTTGCATGCAAGAGGTGCTCCCAACCTTGTGCCTTGTGTAAACTTGGCTGAGAAAGTGTGGGGGGTGGGGAGTGATCGACATAACTCGATGGCTGCAACATAAGCTCCCCTCAATTGGAAACCAAAACACAAGTATGGAGAAACTATGCTGCTACAAAATGCCCTGCCATCTAATGAACATTGGCATTTGGTGCTGAGATTAGAACAAACCCCAAAATATCCTCTAACCAGGGCTGTTGAAAGCTACTAGCCACAATGGCTATGCTCTGCCTACAGAGTTTGGTGGCAGCAATGCTTCTGGAAACCACAGGAGGGAAGAGTGGTCTTGTGCTTGAGTCTTGCTTGCTGGTTTCCCACAAGCACAGAATGCTGGACTAGGTGGGCCATTCAGACTCTTTTGTGAACTGCTGTGTAGTGCCTTTCATCGCCTTGGGCCGCCATCTTGTATATTGGGGGGGGGGAAATCCTTTCTCCATTTCCCAGGGGCTTCAGGTATGTTCTCCTGTCACCATTGAGCACTCAGCTGGGTGAGACTGTAGATCTTCCGCAAGCCGCTCAGTCTGCTTTGTGACTCTGACTTTCTGAGGGGGTCTGTGGACAGGATGGCTAGAGCATACTACTCTCGTTTTATGGCATTCCCAGTGTCTTTCTTGCTTGCTTGATTTTTGAGAACACAGCATGTAATTAAAATATGGAGCTCACTGTATTGATGGTCACCAACTTGGAAATAGGTTTAGGCAAAGAGTCCACTTCTGGCTTCCTATAGGCATCTAGCTGGCCTCTGTGAGAACAGGCTGTTGGTCTGGATGGACGGTGTACATATGTTTTTACAACTATTTCAGATGTTTGTGGAGAGCCAGGTGGAGTCTCTGACATATACTGTTCTCTCACGAGCCTGCACACCCTCAGTTCTTACAGTAGGAATCTCTTCCTTAAAAACCACTATGAACTCTTGTGCTCTTTTGTAAAGCTTACCATCTTGAATAGAAGGTTTGGATACTATGAAAGCAAAAGGTGTTCATAGTTTAAATATTTGACCAATTTTTGGTTTCTGTAGGGCAGGAATGCTCAACTTGTGAACCTCCAGATTATTGTTGGACTGCACATCCCCTAATCTCTGACCACTGAATGTATAGCAAGCGAGCCAACCATAGTTGACCAAGCTATAGTTATAGGCATTCCTCTGCCATCAGAGGATGCTCTGCCATAGAATGAACTTATAAATCTGACAGGATAGACTGTGAGAGAAGCCAAGCTGCTCTGCATCTTACTTTCACTGCTGTGTGTTTGGAAGTTTAAACCATGGTTTCAGTCCTGAACTACGGTTAGCACATAGCTTGAATATTAGTGCAAACTCCAAATGCAATTTGTGAGGACTCTTTCATGTCTTATTACTTCATTTTTGTGATTGTTTTCCTTTTTGCTTTGTTTAGATATCTGACAAATATGATGTCCCTTTGGATAAAATTGGGAAAGTCTTCAAGAAATGTAAAAAAGGGTGAGTATGTTGAAAATAGTATCCCTCTGCAGCTTTGCAGGCAAGATACGGCGTCTTACATGTTGTTTTTCACACTCTCTGTACACATATCTGCCTTCTCCCCACACTGAACCTGTTTTGAACAGGAGCAATACTGTTTCCCCAAGATATTGAGCTCTGAGAGTACAGCTGCCACACAGAATTAGAATGCAAAAGTGAGCTAATCCAAGTGAACTCACCCTCACTGCATGATTCCTCAGCTGCTGGAGAGAGAGAGAACAACCCTGGGTTGTGTGCTAAGTCTTTACTCTTCACTAATAAATAGTTTTGCTAAGGGAAAAGAAATCACCACTTAGTTCTCAAGGCAGCAACAACATATCCCTTTCTTGTACTCATTGCATGTTGTCAGAATACCCAGAAATAATCTCTCAGCAAGATGAAGTGGTATCTCTAGGACAATGGTTCCCAATTAGCTTAGTACTGCGAACCCCCTGGTTTTTCAAAAGCCAAGCCTACTTTTTGACAAATTTTGATATCTCTGTGGTAGTTTTTGTTATGTGAATTGTGCCATGGACACCCTGGGTGGGTTATGCGGATCCCCGGGGTCTGAGGACCACCAATTGGGAACCGCTGCTCTAGGTCATTGTCAATAGAGAATCTGAAGCCCATAGCACCGCTGTGAAAGGGAACAGCTTTTCTATATCGCACATGTTTGCAGTCCACCTCACTTGATAAATTTCAGCAGTGTCTTGCATGGTGTCAAAATTTGGCACACACACATATAGAGCCTCTTGCATTCTGCTCAATTCACTATGTTGTGGTTGTGACACTCTATGGCGCTCCCTAGGCTCAGCACCCAGTGCGATGGAACCAGCCACGCTGCCATAAACCCGCCTCTGTTCTTATCACAAGTTTGGTCCTTAAACTGTTTCTTTTGATAAACAAGTAAGCATAGATGTAACTGCAAATTTGAAATTATAGGTAGCTTTCCTCCTCACTGGGTAGCAAGGACCTAAGGGAATCGTGGCAACAGGCACTTTGAGTATGTTAGTGTTTGCCAGATTTTGTCTGGCAGGCTGAACCTCTAACTCAAGGTTTCCCAAACTTGGTTCTCTAGCACTGTGTGTGTGTGTGTGTGTGTGTGTGCGTGTGCGTGTGCGTGTGTGTGTTTGGGACTACAACTCCCACCATCCCTGACCACTGGTTCTGCTAGCTAGGGATGATGGGAGTTGTAGTCCAAAAACAGCTGGAGAGCCAAGTTTGGGAAACGCTGCTCTAACTGGTCTCAATCTGTTTTGTGGTTTGCTAGAAAGCAGCCCCTATTTGGAAAAAAAATATCCATAAATTTCCCCAATACTCCCTCCATCAGTTGGCAAGAGAACAAAGAGAACCTTGAGACCTAATGTAACTTTCCCCGTGAGACCTGGGTCCTGTTTTGCTCATCACAGAAGTGTATTTTGTTAGGTCGACCTAGAAGATTATGACGATGATGCCCATAGGGTTGGCCTAGCTTTGTGCTGCCCCACTGGGTGTGTTTCCGCTAGGCTTTAAAGCGTCCCATTTTTAATACTCTCTTATTTCCTTAGCATCTTGGTGAATATGGACGATAACATTGTGAAGCACTATTCCAACGAGGATACTTTCCAGTTACAGATTGAAGAGGCGGCTGGATCTTACAAGCTCACTCTAACCGAGATCTAAAACCAAGCTCGTTGGGGCCTCTTGCGGGGCTTTTAAATGAAGGCGGTGAATGCAAAACCTCTCATGACTTTTGTCCTCAGGATTTAAATGTGTCTCTAGGGAAGAAGCCATTTGTTCTTCCAGGGAAGAGTATATTTTGGCTGTTGTTTAACAGTGCTTCCAACATTTCTGTCCTCTTGGGAGCAACGCTGCACTTGGAATAGATAGACAAAAGACAATGAATTGGAATTCCAAGAAACACACCCCAGAATATTTTTACTAAAGCACTATGCAGTTACCTGCATATCCCCTTTGCTTATTAAATGTGTATGTGTTTCTTCATCAGCTTAGAGTCTCTTACTAGGCTCCCCCCCCAAAAAAAAAACCCTCCAATTGATGCTTACAGGAGTTCCAGACAGGCTGGACTCGTATGATGTTTACGACCGAATATGGCATATGGCTATCATTTACTTCTTCAACATCTATGGGATGTGAAACTGCCTTGCTTTATGAAGAACTTCCTTTAAATTACTGTATGGATCCCCTTGGTGAGCTGTATTTGTATATAAATGCAGTGTATTTTGAAGGGTTGTAAATATGTACATATAAGTCATATAATATATATACATATATATATATGTAAGACAAGATACATAAGATATCCGTGTGTGTGTGTGTGTGTATGTGTGTGTGTGTGTGTGTATAATATAGATTGAATAAATGTGGTGAAGCCCATTGGGAAGGACTGTATTTATATAAATAATACACTGAGAAAAGCAGCCTCGGTTCTAAATTAAATTTATGCTGCATGTGTTCAGTCTCCTGTAAGGGGGAATTGCGGGGGGGGGGGGAGTGAGTTTTAGCATAGCATACTTAATATTTATCATCAAGTGATAAGGTGGGACTGTCTCCATGTAAATTAATAAAGTTCAAGGTTAGAAGTAATGTATCAGTCCGGTAGAAAGCAGTAGTAAGGATGAGTCTATATTTTCTCCAAAGGTGCAAATGTGAAGAGATATAGGTCATGTGTACCCTCCTTGAAGATAAGATTTGATGTCTTGAACCTCAGGACCATAAAAACCAGTTTACCTCGCACCATTTTCCCCCTCTGAACTTCACTATGACCCACCTTGTGTTTGGCACAGTGTTTATTTGGGGAACTCAGGTCAGACCTACATTGACCTGCTAAGCGTTTTTTTAAAAAAACACACACATTGTATAACACTGAATAGCAATTTTCCACAGTCGGTTGCTCACTGCTCTGCAGTGCCATCTGATGTTGCATTTTAATAACACATTTTTAACGTTGTAAACAACAAGTGTAGATCCATCCTCTAGTCTGCATAAGGGTGGCATATCTAGGCCTACTAGATAAAAACAAACCTCATGGCTGCTTCACACCTCCTTTCACATGAGTGAATGAACAAGTTAGGATGTATTTGGTCAACTACAGTTTCCCATTACAGTGGTAGCTCGCAACACGAATGCCTCGCAAGACAAAAAACTTGCTAGACAAAAGGGTTTTTTGAGCTGCTTTGCAAGACGATTTTCCCTATGGGCTTGCTTCGCAAGATGGAAACGTCTTGCAAGTTTGTTTCCTTTTTCTTAACACCGTTAATACAGTTGCGACTTGACTTCGAGGAGCAACTCATAGAACGTGGTGTGGTAGCCTTTTTTGAGGTTTTTAAAGACTTTGGTGATTTTTGAAGCTTTTCCAAAACTTTCCCGACACCGTGCTTCGCAAGACGAAAAAAATCGCAAGACGACAAAACTCGCGGAACGAATTAATTTCGTCTTGCGAGGCACCACTGTACGTCTGAATAAGGAAAGTGTGGTTAGCGGCTTCGGAACAAGCCATAATATGAAGCCATTGTTTAAAGTTTTGTGATGGCTTGTGCCAAGGAAGGAACAAAGTGGTTATGTGCAAGACCCATGAGGCTCATTCATACCATGACTTAAAAGAAAGAAGATAGTCTAAATGCATGCATTCGTTGCCTTTTATCACGCAGTTTCATCATTTCAGTGATGCACCATTATGCATATGGGGCCTCATGTTAGCTTCACAGTTAGTTAATGGATATATGGTGCTGTTTGTGATTTACAGTGACCATGATCGTGGATGGAAAGTGTTTTACTCATCTTGTTTTTGATGCCAAATGTTATTAAGCCATGTTTTCAAGAGGTCTTATTTACTAGTAGAACTGCAGATATTGTTGAACTTGGATGTAAAGAATCCCAAGTGCCTGACTGAATAGAGTAGTAGTAGTAGTAGTAATTTTATTATTTGTACCCCGCCCATTGTACTGGGTTACACCAGCCTCTCTGGGCGGCTTTGATGTACTGGTAATCTTTGATATACTTCAGATATTTAAAAGAAGCAGCAAAGATGAGGCCCAAACAGGAAACTTTATGGGGGCCTAATTTGCCAGGTGTATCTTTCACCTTCCCACATGATTACATGTCTTAGTTTTGACGCCCACGCCACAGAGGGCCTACGTAGATCTACCAAGCATGAAATATCAAAATAGATGCTGCCCTTTAATGGGGTTTTTCAGCAGCAATAGTTAAAGCGCTCTGAAAATTATTGCTCTGTGAGAGGGAATAGGGGGTCACTTAACCACTCTCAGCATCCTTAGGAAACTACAGCTCCCATGAGTCTTGGGGGGGGGGAGTCATGACTGTTTAAGGTGGTATGATCCTGCTTTAAATACGTAGCGCGGATGGGGCCTGTGATTTCTCAATGCTAGTACAGAGTTTTGCCTGTAACACCGCACATTATGCTCTTTGCTATGTTGAACAGCACTCAGTTCAATGAACAGTAGATACCCTTCTCCGTTGTGACTGTTGTTTGTTCTGCATGTGAGTTGCCTAGCAGCGGAACCCTGAAGAAAGAAATGTGTAAAAATCAACTATATAGGTGGAAATGAACCCCAAAAAGCACCTTTCCTACAGGGAAAACTTACACAGGTTTTTGAACGGCCAAACAGCTATTGGTTAA
Organism: Podarcis muralis; assembly: GCF_964188315.1. Lineage (NCBI taxonomy): Eukaryota > Metazoa > Chordata > Lepidosauria > Squamata > Lacertidae > Podarcis > Podarcis muralis. Next base: position 92,473,748 of record NC_135657.1, on the reverse strand, counting down.
AAAAAAGAGAGAGAGCAAATCTTGTTATCAAAAACAGCAACCTTTGAATATGCTGCAGTTTACACTTCATGGTTAGATAAAAGGTACTTTGACAAGGTAATTTTTATACGCACACACACATTAAGTGCATAATTTTATGTCTGATGAAAACTGAAGTTTTCCTACATTAAGTGGAATGGACTGGGGGGGGGATCAGTCTTTTTTGTGTAAAAGGTTGAATTGATGCTTATTTATATACAATGCCTAAACTACTGATTGGTTTTCGGGGACATGGGGCTTAACTATAGCCATATTTGTAATGTTCTATGAAGTTGATTTTGGTTCTGTCTGCTATTTTTTGTCTGTCTAATTGAAAAATTACTGTAAAAGCAAGAACTATTAAATTTTATATGTCAGTTTGTAACCATTCTGTTACCTTTACCCAATGTTTATAATTATTACTTAAACGTTTCCCTAGAGGGTGGGAAGCCAATACAATGCCTGCAGATATCTCAAACTGTGTTACTGTTCACCTTCACAGCTTCAATCAATGTGGGAATTCCTTAACTAGCATTTATGATCTAGAATGGTGGAAACTAGGGATTGGTGAAGAGCACACAAAAAATGCTCTTTGTAGCTTTGTCCTAATACCCGCCAATTATTTTGCATGTATTGATGTATGAGGAGTCCTTTCTAAAACTTGGAAGCCACTATTTCCATTATTAGGGTGGTGAGATGGGGCCAATGGACAATTATCAGATGAAGGCAAAAAAATATTTTGGTTGGTTGCCACCAGACTTTTTTTCAGCCAGAACTCAGTTCCTGCACCTCTCAGGTGGGTGCCATTGCCATTATAAGAGAAGAAGGGAGGTGTTCATGGTGAGTTCCTTCCAGGTGCTATTTTTCCAGAAAAATAGCACTGGGAGGCACAATACTCCAGGGGGGGGGGGTGTCCAAGAGCCCTCCTGCCACCTTCCCCAAGTCTGCTCGGCTTCGGGAAGGAGGCAGGAGGCCTTCAGCATCCTGTAAGAGGCTTGACGCCTCCTTCCCAAAGCATGGGAAGCTTATACCCAGCTTTAGGGAGGGAAGCACGATGCTCACATGTCTGACATCAGGACATAGTTACACACCCACCCCCATATCGCCCTTGCAACCTCTGGCCCTAACTGTTGCCCTACAAAAAAATTCACCATGCCACTGCTTGAAAACATTTGACTTTACTTATCTTAAGCCCTCCAGAAGCTGCTGGACTCCAACTCCCATCAGCCGCAGCCAGCATGACCAATGGTTGGATATGTTGGAAGGTGTCGTCTGATGGACTTAAGAGGTTCCCTTCCCTGCTCTTAAGTCGTAGGCACCAGCAAGCACTCAATTGTCAGAGCTCTGTCCCTTTATTATTAAGTGTACCCTTATAGAATATCTGCAGCTGTTCTTGTTCAGCGAAAGGCACAGTGTATTGTCCCTATGTGTTTTCAACAAATGCTTCTCATCCATAAATGAAAAATCATTGAAAAATCCAATCTTGCTAAGGAGCTAAGGGAGGCATATATCACCTTCCCTTTCCAGAACAATCTTGTTCGCCTTTGCACACAGGCTGCAAATGAGCAGCCCATCATGCCATCTGCTTGTTTTGCAATGTATATAATGTACATAATTGCTCTGGCCTGCATGTACACATACCCTCAGAGAAAGCGATGAAGAGCAGTGGCAACTAGATTGACCTGGCTGCTCTTATCATTATCATTGGCCTGCTTGGGCAATTGCCTAAATAAATGCACATGCCTTGCTCTGGCCTGTAGGACAGTGCACTTGGCCTTCGGTGAAGCAAATAGAACGGGGGTGGACTTTGGTAATATGGCACCCTGAGCGAGAGCAAAATTTGATGCCCTCTTCCACTCTGCACTATGTCATAGTTTTGGCTAGGTGCCCGGGGGGGGGGGGACTGACAACAGTGCCCTAAATCCAGCACCTCCCCGTGTATGGTGTAGTGCAGAGACTAGGAAGGTGAGCTTGGCATCTTGGGATCAGCTCTTTTCAACCTTTATATATATATATATATATATATTCCTCTTTATACTCCCAGTAGCCTTTCAAAGCTGCTTACAAAAGCTTTTCAAAATTCAATCACATAACTGGCAGATTCTGCTTGCACAATTCCAGTTGCTTGACAAAAGCAGCTTCCCCAAAATACAGGACTTTCTGTGATAAGGAAAGTGTGGGGTGACTTTTGCCATAACACAATATCATTTCACTGCTGCACAAACAAATCAAAGGATGAATGCCCAGTATGTTTAATAAGCAGTTAGTCTGGAAGCACCCCCTAGTAAAGCCATTTGAAATAAATGAACATGCTTAAAATTGGAATGCCAGACTCAGCTTAGCTTTTCTTCATCACCCCTTATTGAGTACAACCTTTTTATCCACTATTTCATTCCTTTTAGAGAGGGTTTTATTCTCCTAGGAATCCTTTCAGATTGGATTTCGCCATCACCTTGTCTTTATCAGGAGTTTTCTCTGGGATGAAGCTGCCGTGTATTGTGGAGTTACAGAAACTTATATCCTGCATCTGTAACCGTTTACAATTTACAAAGACATGAAAATAATACAAATTGAAGCCAGCAAGAAACAGTCAATTAACCTCCGACTGAAGAGCTTATACTGTAGGTCAGAGATGGTTTGGGATAACAGCTGCCTTGTTGTTGAGTGCTTCAAAGCAGACATCGTGAGGTTGACATAACTAGTAGGAAAGGCCTAAACCTGATTCAAGATAATAAGCTACGAAGAACACAGCAATGTGGTTTCCTTTAGCAAGAGGCACTGGTATCTTGTCTGGAGCGCAGAACAGCCAAAAGTCTCTTGCCTGGTTTCTCACTACTGCCACCCTGGAAAGTTCCTAGAATAGCCAGACTATAAATAAAACAGTGAATAAACATGTTCTTGGTCCCATATTGCCCAATTCATTTGCTTAAAAAAACACACACACACACGACCAAGTTCCACTTTCCTGGGTTTCCAGGAAAACCCTCTGGCTTGCAACAGGACACAGATTTGTTAACTAAAGTTGAAACACAACAACATCCTAGAAGTATCCAAACCTGAAACTTATGCTTGTTTACTTGGAAATCAGTGTCCCTCTTCTAAGTTCAATGGGACTCGGTCCCAAGGCAGTGTCTGTAGGATTGCAGCCTTAGAAAGAAAAGTGAAACAACAGTCCATTAGGGCAAATGCGGCTGCTCCCATCTGCCCACCTTCTTTATACTGTATAATAATAAAAAATGTATAACTTATACCCCGCCCGTCTGGCTGGGTTTCCCCAGCCACTCTGGGGGGCTTCCAACAGGAGATTAAAAATACATTAAAACATCAGTCATTAAAAAAACTTCCCTAAACAGGGCTTTCTTACAGCTTCCTCCTCCTTAGCGTCAGTGCTGCCTGCGTAGAATTCAGCAAGCAGTAGGATGGTGATGGTGGCACTTTACTTTTGGTCTCCCTGCCTTCTGGCCCACAAGCCTCAATGGGCATCAGCCACCATGGCATCCTCCAAAGGCCACACCCCAGCAGGAGGCCCACACCAACACCCTAGACTACAGCCTCTTGACACAGTCTTCCTCCCCCCCCCCCTTGCTTTTGCTGCCTTTTAACCTGTGCCCTCCAGTGACAGGCGCAGCAGCAACAGTTTCTGTTCACCTTGCCCTTGCATTCTGGGCAGTGGTGCAAGAGGAACACAGCAAGTGAAGCAGGTGGCAGCTATGGGGAGGAAGAAATGGGATAGCTCAAGTGCAGAGCATTTTGCCCAAGGATCTCCCGAACCCTTGACCCGATGGTTGAGGTCGCTTCCAGAAGATATCTTCACTCATTTATTTGCACAAAGTTTGGAGGGAGGGAAGATGGTATGCACTGTCCAATAAGCCTTGATTCTGATTTGTTATGATGCAGAGCCAAGCAAGTGTTACCCTCCACTTTCCAATGCAGTTTTTCACCATTATCCTTATTGCAAAAAGCCTGATTTTGGGGGTGGGGTGGGGGTTGTTGCACAAGGGGGTTGTCCAAATCAACTTTATTTCTGCAACCTCAATTTGCTGGTATGCAATTAACCCCAACTGAACATAATGACAGTCTGGAAGTGCCCTCAGTGGAACCAGGAGCACCATCCCCTAGGAAACCCAAATATTTTTGGGGAGGAGGCTGCCCCCCATGTTCAAAGTCCTGGCTCCTCCTTCTGCTGCTGCTGTGGAGGGGAAGGAGTGGTGGCAGAAGGAGGAGGGAACTGCCAGCCATTGAAACTGCTCTGCCACCCCTGGCTCCTCCGACATCCTTCTAACCCCCCCCCCCCCGCCCCAAATTCCCCATTGGAAGTTGGTGCCTCTGAGTAAAACAAAAAACCATGTTTGAACATGTTTACACTATTTTTCCAGCCAGATGTTTTGTTCTATTTCATTAGTAATGATTTTTTTAAAGTGTCCTGAATTCACTGGCCTACCAAAGTAATGAAGAAGTATCTCCTCTAATACCACACAGGAGGGAGTCTATTTGTTCTTTCCTTTCTTCAAAGCCCAATTCTTCGCCAAAGCTTTTCCTGAACTATTGTTAACTGATCTGCATTTTATCAGCCAACCCTACCCTTGCTGGTTTGTTTTTGTTTTTTTTAAATAATAATCACAAGACTTCTGCATTAGGCATAATTGGATAATCCAGTCATTGCCCATGATAAAACAGAATTCACCATCCTTCAAAGGAAACGGCCTGCCCTGTTGCAAGACGACTCCAAGCCCCAGAGCAATGACTCATTACACAGAAATGCAAGGATAGGAATCCTTGGAGAACAGATAATGCTTCATGATAATCATCAGTATTATTTTACTGAGGACGGATCATTCTTATTTTTTGAGGGGAGGGAATGGGCATCAGCTATGAGAAATTTGGGGCAATTTTTGTGTCAGAATGTTGAATTATTGGGACTGGGGGAGACCCAGATTCAAATCCTGATTCAACTGTGGTTCTCTACAATACATCACACTAAACTAGGCCCTATATAGTGTTTTGTTTTGTTTGCTTGGTAAAAATAAAATAAAAATGTGTATGTTTCCATAACACAGAATGTGATAGCTGGCTTAGTCCCAAATCCTGAATAAGCTTTCCAGAATGATAAAGAGCAGAATGCGTCTCACACATTTATGTATAAAACAAAAATCTAGCTTTGGGGGGGGGGGGGGGCTGGTGGAGGAAAGGTGGGGGATCACTATGTTGCAGAGGTGGGCAATGTTTTCAGCAGGGAGACTGGTTGTTCCCTTAACCTCTGTGGACCATTTGGATTAAGTAGGAATAGCTGCATACCTGTTAGTCACCTGACATCTCCATAACATCAGTTGAAGGGTTTTCCTTTGCCTTACCAGAACTAATGACATCCACATGATGTAAGAGTTGGAGGCCCAGGGAGTAGATTTTATTCATTTAAAAAATGTTCCAACATTAATTGTATTGAACCTTTCTAGTCTTGGTTTTGTTTGTGTGCTTGCCTATCAGGACTCCAACGCTGCATTCCTTTCCTATCTAACCCTGAAAGTGGCACAAATGGTCATTTAAGGATGTTGTTCTAGTTAACATCAGAGTGAAAATCCAAACCTATCCTTGAAGTCTCCTGGGAAATTGATAGGAGAGGCAAGGGAAAGTGAGATAAAGAAAGGAATGTCAACAGCACCATGAAGGCCTGGTTGCCAGAGGAATGGTGATAGAGGTGCGACATTTGAGACGGATTGTTTTGGAACACCCCAAGGAAGTTGATATCAATATGAAGCCATGCCTATTTTACATCCCATGACCTGTAACCTTTCTTAATGTATGTAGAAGGGTGTTTAGAGATGTTTTGATGACTCTTTATGCACTATGGTGTTAGTAGCCATATAAACTTTGTTCTGATGTATCTTGGGGCAGCCCTTCTAAGTAGCAGTTGAGCAGCTGGTTGGCAAGGCTGTCCTATTGCAATAAACCAGCTTCCTACAGAACACAGAGATTGTTATTATTATTTGGTTCCATGTTTTATTTAAAGGTGCTCCCTCACCTGGGTAAGAACAAGGTGGTACAGAAGTAAATTCCTACCTCACACAGACCTGAGGCTCCCCACCACTACAATCTTCCAAATGTGCCATGAATACAATGAAATGGGTCTGTCATTGATTGATTGATTGATTGAATTTATATACTGCCCTATACCTGGAGGTCTCAGGGCAGTTCACAGAAAAGATATCACTGTCATTGTATCTCACAGTATGCTGCTTTAGAAATAAGATGTGCTTCTCTTCCTCTGTTAAAACCTAGAATAGCCTCTGCCTGTCATACTTTAAAAACATGTCCTCGATTTCTTTCTCTCTCTCTTTTTAAAAGAAATAGTGTTTTTGGGGACGTGAAGGGCCAGGCTGTTCTCTTACTCTCAGGTAGTGCTGAATCGGTGTCCTCCCCTGCCCCCCCGCACCGCCCGGGTCCCCAGGGAAGAGTTCCTGCTATGTTTGGATTAGGTGCTCAAATGTAGTACAAGGCACCCTGACACAGATTTGACCCCTGGTTTCAGGACAACGCTGTGTGGAACGTGGCTCATGTCACTGCCAGCTCCCAAATGCCAAGCCTGGTGGGGGTTTTCTTTTTCACTTCCACAGCTTGCCAGCAACCATTCAAGAATCCTTCTCATTTGTAAAAGAGACAGCTGTCACCCCATTCCCAGGTTCACTTCTATTTGAGAACTGCTGCGGAGGCAAGCTGTTCCTCTCTGTGCTTTGACCTCTCCCCTAGTTTCGGGCTGCCAGGCTGGCATTACTGGCGTTTTCAGGACTTGCCTTGGCCTCTGACCCCCTTTCGCTTGGAGCAATGGTGGGGAGAAGTGGCTGAGGGGCAGGAGGAGTGATGTGGAACAAAAAATGACAGGCAGGGGGAAAGCTGCACCCCCCGCTTCCACTTCATGACTTTGCAATTGCTCCTTTGCAGAACTGCTTCTTCCCCAGGAAAAATAGCAACAGCCATTGGGGGCCTTTGTTGCTTTGCAGATCTGTTTGTGTATGCTGCATTGTATCTTGAAAGCTGCTCTTCTTCTTCTTCTTCTTCTTCTTCTTCTTCTTCAGAATTGAACTGAGCTTTTTCTAAATGCAGCTGGACTGGCTAACCACCTTTTGAAGGAAAATCTGTGGCCCTGATTCAGTTACTCAGTGTTTACAACACCAGCATGCTAGTGGAAGCCAGTGCAAGGGCTCCTGATAGCACAATGGAGCTCTCCTCCAAATCTGCTTGGGGTGTGTGTGTGCCAGGAGAACCCCAAGAACAGGGAGGGAGAGGAGGGAATTGTTGCACCAGGCAAGCAGAAAAGCATGATCAGAAGAGTATGACATTGAATTCCTCCCCTAGAGTTGAAAGTGACTTAGGCCAGCACCTGCCAATGCAGGTAACACACCTTACCATCTAGAGAGGAGTCCTGAAAAATCATCAAGTCCAGAGTTTAACAGTACCTAACTACACCTGAGCCTCCCTTCTCAAGCATACTCAGAGGATGGGATCCCCATCCTATTTTATCTGCCATGCCTGCCTTTGTTGTGTTTTTGCCTGATAGTACTGTGATCCTTGTGACTTTTAAGCACGGTAAGTTCGTACCCTCCAACATTTATCTGAGGAAAATAGGGACGTTGTAAGGAAAAGTGGGACATTCCAGGGTCAAAACAGAAACCAGGGTGGCTTCTGCAAATCTGTCTCTGTCTCTGGAAAATAGGGACATTTGGAGGCTGTGTAAGCAACCCAAATTAATACACGTAGCATTAGAAAGGCAGGGGGGCCACAGATCTCTGCAACAGCGCTCCACACACAGAACTAGGATCTATTCCATCCGCAATCATACTGACCCACTTATATCCTTTTACCTAGGCTCTGGTTACTGCAGAAAAGTCAAGCAGGTGCAATTCCCTTCAAATCAGCTCCCATTTCTGCCAACCGTGCATAGCATGTAGTCACAGGAGTTTTTGTCCCTATGTAGAGCATTTTTCAAACATTTATCCAGTTTAGAGAGACAGTTCTGAGGGTTTCCACTGGACTATCCTCATTAATTTGACAGAATCGGGAAACATTTATTCTTGATCAATACGATCAGTTCTGTTTGGGAGCGGTAGCTCTAAGTCAGCATAAGTAGGAGGTATCGCAGCAGACGCAATTGTGAGAATTGACCCCCCAGTATTTGAAACAACAGAGGATATAATCCTGGAATTGGGGAATTGGGAGCTTTGTATTACAGTCGTCCTGGCCCTACTTGCAGGACCAAGTCCAGAAAGCAGCACTGGGAAAGTGCTTTTCAGCTCCCTGTCGGTTGTGTACTACTGGCTGCTCCCACACTCTTTTCGGCACCTGCTAAAAACATTTCATTCATGCAAGCCTATCCCTCTAAAATCTGTGGCCTTTTAAACTGTGCGGGGGAAGAGCTATTTTGTCTGTTCATTACAATGGCCATCTGTCATGGATGCTTTAGTTGAGATCCCTGCATTATAGTTGACCCTTAGGACCCCTTCCAATTCTATAATTCTGTTATTTTTTGTTTTGTTTTTGTATTATAACCTGCCCTTCAGGGTAGTATAGTATAGAAATTTAATAAATAAGAATACTCCAGGCATGCAGAAGTCGGCATCTCATTTTCTTTTAGCTTCAATTTTAATTATAACTTGAATTAAGGGGGGGCGGCGGGGAGAAATGTTTCAAATTGGTCTTTTATTCTAATGTTTTATTTTTATGTACGCAAGCAGTATATATATATATATATATATATATATATATATATATATATATATATACTGTATAAGTTTTGTCGAATAAATAAAAGCTTTGTGTATTATTATTTTTTGTGTGTGGGTTCTTTTCTTTTTTTTAAAAAAAAAGATTAACCAATAAAAACGGAAAAGACGGGGACTATTCGAAAAGAAGGTGTAACGGGGCTTTGCCTCAGGGCAGGATGGTTCCGCAGAGGAGCCACGCCCTTTAACGGCCACTCTGCGTGGCCGAAACGCAACATCTGGCAATAATAGCGTGTGTGGCGAGAAAGGACACCGCGTCACGCTCGGCTGCACGATCTCGAGCCGCGGGCGGGGCTGCGAGTAGCGCGCGGCGCTGTTGCTGGGGAGGGGGCGGCGACGTCCTCGACGCTCTCAGCCCAGTCTCTTCGACGCGCGCGCGCCCTGCCTCGCAACACGCCCCCTCGCTCTCGCCCCCGCCCCCGCCCCTTCCCGCTCTCACGTCCGGGCATTCCCTGGCTGGCTTGCCGCCTCCCCGCTTACTGACAGCCAGCCGGCCCCGCCCTTCCTCTGGCCCAGCCAGGCTCCTCCCTCCCTCCCTCCTTCTCCTCGCGCCGACCTTTCCCCTAGTTTCCAGAAGGTGGTTCGGCTACTCGGCTCGCCGCCGCGGAACGTGCCCACGAGGGGCCTTTCCTGCTATCAGCATAGCTGCACGAGGCAATCACGCCGCCCGGCGGAGTCCATTGGCCAGCCCGGAGGAAGCTCGTGCTGCGATTGGCGAGCAGCCTCTCCCCCCTCCCTCTTCCCCTTTCGTTCTCTCCTCCTCCCTTCGCCCGCCTCCCAGCTGCTTTTGCTGTATGGAGTGTTTTGGTGTGTTTCCCTCTGTGTTTTGGCTGCTCGCCTCCCTCGGAGGAGGGAGGGCGGGAGGAGGTAGGTGGGAGGCAGGCAAGCAAGCAAGCAGGCGGAGGAGGAGGAGGAGGAGGCGGTTCTGGCTGCAGCTCTTGCTGGCTTTGTCACATCGCTGCTGCCTGCGGGAGCTTCCACCATGCATACCTCGCCCTGCGCCGAGGCGATGGGAGATGCCCCCGCGGTGAGTACCACTTGCTGCACGGGGCGACGCGCGGGTGGGGGCGCGGATGCAGGGCAAAAAGACCCAGCCTGCCTCGATTTTACTCCCCGCTTCTGATCCTCCTCGCTTTCCAAAAGGTGCAAACGACTTGAGGTGCATGCGAGGGGGAGGCACTGATTCCCTGCGTGCGGGGAGGAGGAAGGAGAGCAGCTATCCTTGCTAGCCTTTCTTATTTATTGCTTTATTTAACCGCAATCTATGGGTTGCCAAGACGCCAAGGTGACGGGAGCGAGAGATGCGCGTGGCGCTTGGGGGGGGGGGGAGCAGCCTTCCTCTCTTCTTATTTTTATTTTATTTCTATGGAGTAAACTTATATACCGCTTTTCGCCCGTAGATCCCCGGGAGGGGCCGTGCCAACAAAGCCCATTAATGCTAGCCTTTCCTCCGGGCCAGGTCCTTGCTAACTTACCTGGGACTTGGTGAGGCTTATGATGGTGCATAATAGGCTAATGCTGCTCCTTTCTTCCCTCCCTCGCTTCTGGTGACTGGGAGCTATGCAAGCATAAGCGTGTGGGATGCCCTGGACGTTTGTGCTTCTTGCGCCACCCCCGATCCTGCCCCAGGTTTATTGGGAAGGAAGTTCTGTTTAGTTTCCATGGAGCAGGCAGACTTGCCAGTCAGTCCAGCCTGCACGAAACTGCTGCTTTGCTGGATCTAGGGTGGTGGTGGTGGTGATGTCTTACACTGACGCACATCGAATAATGTGCATCAGCATGAGTAATCCCAGTGATCCCGCAGTTGCCCGGTTGTTGCATGAGTATTACAGAGATTACAGTAAATGCAGGGAGGAGTGGTCTCGCGGCTTGAGAGCCTCAACCTTTGGGGAGGGTTTCTTTCTTTGTTAACTTGTGTCATTGCAAAGAGAGAGAGAGAGAGTCCTAGCCCCCCACCCCACCCCCGCAGGCAGCCTTTACTTTTGGACCTTGTGGGCAGAACTACCCCGCCTCACAGGGCTTCCCAGCAGTGGCTCAGCCAGAGACCACCACCCACTTGCTCACATGGCTATTTTGATGCATGACGTCGCCCCACTCCCCCCCCCCGAGCTATATTTGGAGTGGGTGGTTGCTCTGGATCCCATGAGGGGGGGAAAGAAAGCCTTCCGCCCCATTCCCTCCCTTTTGGAAGGTGGCGCTTCGCTGCCTTCCACCCAATCCACAAGGACATCGTCATTTTGCTGATCTGCATGCCGTTTCCTCCCCCGTCCCCAGTTTTTTTTTTAAAAAAATACTGTTATTAAAGCAAAGGCAGTGCAAGGAAGGGGGGAGGTCGGTTGGGCAATTGGACCTGCCCTTTGGTAGTGTTCCTTGATGCAGTGAATTGGTGGGGTATTTCCTGCCGTCTTTGTGATGGCTCTGGCTCTGCTTTTGCAGCCCGCTTTCTGTTGTGCTGTGTGCCAGCTCATCCAGCTTGCCTCTGCAGTGTCTGGGTGAAAGGAGGTGATTTAAGGACAAGCCGCCAGGCTAAGTTATGGAGCCGCGCGTGCCTGCTTGGAAAGCAGACCAAGGCGCATTGAACTTATTTCCTCCTTCCTTCCGAAGCTTATCAAGCGATTGTGGATTAATAATTGTCACGAACTGCAAGCGAACCTAAAATTCTTCTTCTTAAACGTTTCTCATCTTGGATTCTCTAGCTTTTGAATAGGCTGTCCCCCTCCCCCAAGTTCTTTTAAATCTTATTGATTTGACACAGATATCATTTTAGCACCCAAGGAAAATAATGTTCATCAGTTGCAAGCAAATGGAGAATTCCTGGTGGTTTTTAAGCATTTCTCCTCATATTCTGGAATCTTTTACCTCCGTATTATTAAATGTATCAGTTTCAAGATTGCCCATCTTACTCATTTTTATTCCCAGATTCTTTGAGTTCATTTGAGTTTCTGTGAACTTGTGATACCAATTTGTTAGGTTAGCTTCACATTTCATATTGGCTTAACCATGTGAATAGGTGCTTTCCGTTGGGTTCATTTATTATTATTATTATTATTAGTAGTAGTAGTAGTAGTAAATATATGCACATGGCAGCTCTGCGGCATCTAAGGGAGCATAATAATTGTCTGTAGTCACTACATGGCTTACTGTCCAGCTGCCTGATTCCACTTTCCTTTTTATTCTGGGCTTCTAATTGCCAGTTTTGAGTGTGAACTGAATAGGGAGTAGAATCCTATGCACATGTGGGGTTCTAGACTGGTGAAAAGTATTTGCATTGCACTTATTTGCTATAGGGAGATGCTCATGACCAACAAAATATGGTGGCTTTGACCCATACATGAGTCAACCATGCTGGACATTTATTCCAGCGGCATGTTGTGTTGCCCATATTTATTACTCTTTCTAAGAAACCATCACTGAACAAAACTGGAGATAAAACGATCCCCCGCTATGTCTCATCTTCCATGCAGTTTTGGAATATTAACATTAAATACTGTGTCATTCTGGGAAGTCACTTTAGAAAGTTGAAGCAATGCTGCAGATGTTACATCTTCTTGGACCTTTCCCAACACACGCACACATGCGTGTGCACACCCACCTCTCTCTCTCTCTGTTGTTGCCATGGTGGTGCAGTCTGTGCTAACTGAAGAAAGGAATAACTTTCCTGTGGAAGAGCAAAGTTGGCAGCCAGATTTTGCTTTTTTAATCTCTGGGGGCCTGATCCAGTTTGAGTTGCACATAAAAAAGGTATTATTGTGCAACTTAGTTGTTCCAGAAGGTGAACAGGATATGTGTTTGAATACACATCACATTCAAAGGAGTGCAGTGCGGGAAAGCAACTGAATTCACCTGTGAATTACCCAGCAATTGATATGCACGCATGCTGAGTCAGCTCATTGGTCAGGCCAGCGTAGTACTGCTTTCACTGACTGGCAGCAGCACTCCCTTGGCTGCCAGTCGTTACTACCTGTTATTATTTTAGCAGGTGATAGAAAGAACGTGGAGCTCTGAATCCAGGGGATGTACTGTACTAAGTACTAAGCTATAGCCTTTCTTCTGCTCATGTGTGCATACTTAGAAACTGGATTGGGCTCTGGCATGTATGATGCCTTTTTAAAAGCAGACAATAGGGCATATGCTTGTTTTCCGTGTGACTTACAAACAATGGCTCACTTATCTCTAGGTTGACATTGTGGACATCTATGAATCCATACGTGAACGGCAGCGTCATGACAGTGAAAGGTCTACTTGTAGCACCTTGGAACAGAACGACATAGAAGCAGTAGAGGCACTTGTTTGTATGAGCTCCTGGGGTCAAAGATCACAGAAAGGCGACCTGTTGAAGATAAGGCCTCTTACACCTGTCTCAGATTCAGGTGATTTCTCAATGCACACTGAACCCACGTCTGAGTTGCCTAAGGATTATAACTTTTTATCCACACTGGTAAGGAAAAAACAAACAAACCCTGGAACAAAATGAATTTGCATGGAATCGATATGAATTTTTTTGAGAGGAAAGACATGAATATGTCCCCCATTTAATCTGTTAGCAGTAATTTCTTGGTTTGGCTTGAAGGCATTTATTATGCAATAAGCTCTAAGAGAACAGCATACATTTCCACTCACAAGTACAGTTGCTTCAGTTTAGTTAACGATGTGTTTGAGGTTATTTTGGAATAATGCAGTCTTCCCTATCCTGGGATCCTCCAGATGATGATGATGATGATATATATATATATATATATATATATATATATATACACACACACACACACACACACACACACACACACACACACACCCCACACACTGGGTATCCCCAGCCACTCTGGGCAGCTCCCAACAGAATATGATTGCAAACCTTTTTCAGACCATGGCCCCCTTCCAACCTTGTTTCCTTCCTGTGCTCCTCCCATGCATGTAGCCGGGGGGGGGGGGGTCAACCCCCCCCCCCCGTAAATAACAGTCAATACAAATCTGAGGTTCTGCTCCGCCAACAAAAGCTTGCCCTCCTAACAAAAATCTTGGCTATTCCCCTGCCTCCCCCTGTCCTACCGGTAGAAAGATAGCTATTTAAACGTTTTGTTTTCAAATAGAACATGTTTTATAATTTTCATAATTTATCCAAAATGCAATTACACAAAATGATAGGAACATAATGAAATATTGTTGAAGCCGAAAAACAGAATAATAGATCTGGAAGGGACCCCAGGGGTCATCTTTCTAGTACAACCCACTGCAGCGTAGGAAACTCAGCTAAAGCATCCATGACAGATGGCTATCCAACCGCTGCTTAGAAACCTCCAGGGAAGGAGTGTCCACAACCTCCCGAGGGAGATCCATCTTCCATGTATTATTAAAAAATAAACAACACTTCTTTGACCCAAGTTATTTGACACAGAGGAGGGAACCTACAGATGCAGTCCAAAAGGCGCACAGGGAGTTTTGTATATATGGGAGAATTCTAAACAGCAAGTGGTCCTCACTGACCTGGTGCAAAAAGATCTTGTCATCCAGCGAAGCCCTGGCTGGCTAGATAAAACACCATAGCCCCCCCCCCCCTTACCTGGGAGTAAGGCCCACTGAACTCATTGGAGCTTTCTTCTGCCTAGACACTTGGTTATTTACTACATGCAAGTCAGCAGCACTCGATGACCCCACTCATCAAAGCGCTGGAGTGGATTTCACTCCATGCCTTGCAGAGCCAGGCAGATAGCAGTAAAGACTAAGATGAGCCCCTTCTAGCTAAACTAATCCTTAATGATCTCTCTGGGGGAAAACCAAACCAGGGTCTTTGAATATCATTATGGTTGTCTAAAACTTTTGTGGGGGGAAAGTAGTAATTATTATTATTATTATTAATGCGTCTGACCTACACTTAAATGTTATAAATATGAAAGCTAGGAATGATCACACCTAAAGTAGTATTTTGTTATATGTATACTACCTCTGCTTCTTCCCCCCCCCTTTAAATATAGTGTATGACACCACCCTATAGTCCAGATTTTGTTGAGCCTTCCACAACAGCACCGCTTTCGTCCCAAGCCACTTACTCAAAACCGAGGACAATCAAGACGAACATGTCTGCCTGTCTGATCACTCCTCCGGGTTGTGCTCTTCCTGCACCCAAGCCAGCTGCCCTGAATTTGGGGAGGGAGTCCAGCCAGACGCCAGCGAGAGCGGAGCAAGTTGCTCCTCAGCGTTGCAGAGCAAGGGCAACCAGCGTGATCCGTCACACCGGGGACAGTGCCGGTTACTCCCACCTTCCTCCTGTGCAAACAAAAGCGGAAGCTGCGTTGGGCACCGGTGTTTCTGCAGACAGGCACGAGGCGCAAGACGAGAGACATCCTTCAGCCTTGCAAGACTGCGACATTGCGGACAGCATAGCTTGTGGCACTTCGCCAGGATGTGAACTGTATTTGCATGGCTCAGGTTGTTCCAGAGCCACCAGCAAAGGATGCGAACCTGTGAGGCTTGCTTCGCAGCAGACCCCTTTCCCGAACGCTTGCGAAAGTGACCCGCAGCAGAAGTCCCCCTCGCTGCTAGCCTCCCCGCTCTCCAATCCCCAAGTGATCTGCCAAATGATCCCCTTGGACGGACAAAGAGGTATGGTCCCAGGCTTTCTAAAGCCCTCTGCTCAGATGGCAGCGACGGTCAAACCCATCCTACCCCACACAGCCCCAGTTTCTCAGCCTGTGCTGATGGGGCCTTCCATGCCTCAGGGGACTGTTATGTTGGTTCTTCCGCAGGCTGCTGTTGCCCAGGCGCCTCCTTGCCAACAAACTGTGATGTCTGTTGGGAATACCAAGTTGTTGCCCCTGGCCCCTGCTCCAGTTTTCATTGCCTCTGGCCAAAGCAGCACACCTCTAATTGACTTTTCCCGGAGAAGAAATTATGTTTGCAACTTCCCGGGCTGCAGGAAGACGTACTTCAAAAGCTCTCACCTCAAAGCCCACCTGCGTACTCATACCGGTATGTATAGCAGAGCTGTGGATGTGATCTGCCTCTTCTAATCCCTCTGTTGCAGATACTCAGGTGGGGATGTTGTTGCTTACGTAGCCAATAGGACACCACACAAACCCAAGAGGGGAAGAGCTGTAGCTCAGTGGCCTTGTATTCAGAAAGTCCCTGGTTTAATCCTTGTTTCTTCAGGTAGGGCTGGGGGAGACCCATGCCTGAAAGCTTTGAGCAGAACAGCCATACGGCCTAGACGAAACTGAGCCAGATCGACCCGTGGTGTGAACTGGTATAATTCAGCTGTGAGCAGTGTTAGATGTGTAAGCTAGGCACCAAATGGCTCCTTAAACCAGGGTTACAGCCACCAAAACAGAATGTCTAGTTGCCATTTGGGGGCAAGGCAGCTCTAAAGTCGTATTTTTCAATACAACCTTTGGTTCCTGAAATAAGTTCTGATTGTGCAGATAAAATATAACAGATAGAATTCTACAGGATCCTTCGCTACTGTGTGAAAACAGGCAAGATCCAAGGATCTTCAGATGGTGGTGACATCGGGCACCATCCTGGTGCCTTGGCATTGTCACAAGTGGCTGATAGCCAAGTGCAAAATGCACCAGGCTCCTGGTGGGTTTCGAAGTTTGCGGAGTACAAAAAAGAGAGAAAAGAAACCCTATTGGGGTGGCAGTGAGGGTAGACTAAAAGCCCAGAGAGGGCTTAAATGTGCTTAGTGGTTCCAGACGGATGATTATGGGAAGAGACTGAAACCTCAAGGGAGGAGTAAAATGAGTATGGCCTGAAGGGGACACTGAAGAGAGCTACGCCACACAGTGTTGAAAGTCCCACTCGCATGTCTTTAGTGGTTGTCTAGCAACATATGGACATTTCAGGAGTGTGGAAATAGGAGACGGGATAGTAGAACATTTCTTGTTTAGTGGAGAGGGACTGTTTTTAGGAAGACAAAAAGAGGAATGGAGAACCTGCGGCTATTCTAATGTTGCTGGACTACAACTCCCATGATCTTGCCAGAATATTTACCATGCTGTTTGGGGCTGATGGGAGTTGGAGTCCAGTAACATATGGAAGGCCACTGGTTTTCCCCACCCCCATCACTGGTTTAGAGCTTCTAAATTGTTTGCATCTGAATGTATAGGTGGAGACTGGGGAACTCCCCCCTCCCCCCCCAAAAAAAACCCCACCCTCTGAATGTTCAGTAGAAGATCTGGAAAGAGCCACTACATGTGTACAGCTGTAGGCATGTAGGGTCTTCCTTGTGGTCTGGAGCCCTCTTGGTTCAGGATACAGAAAGTCTGAAGAGAGCCCTAATTGCAGTGAGTAGGTCTGATCAGGTCTACAGGCTTAACTTCTAAGTAAGAACGATTACATTGTGCAGTAAATAGGCTTAAGACCTGGTGTAACTTTAGAGAAATGAATTTAAAGAGAAGGGTTGTTTCATAACACAGGCCATCATGGGTGTCGTATTCTTTTATCTTGGGGGCGAAAAATACTGACCTTTAGCGTTTTAATTGTAAAGACTAATCCCTTGACGAAAGAGTATGTCCTGGGGTGTGTTGGGAACAAAGGAGGTCTTCTTTTTTTTATAAAATTCCTTGCTCTATTTAGAGGAGAAGCCCCCTGGCTTCTGTAGTCTTCCTTAGTAAGTTCAGATTCAAGAGCCGCTCCTGCAGTTGAATGAATTGCTTCTTGTCTACCTTGTTTCCTTTCTTCATGTAATCTGCTATAGAAAAAAAGGCAGTCTAAAGTAGAGATGGTTTGTGTGGCAATGTATGACCTCTTTGGTAAAACCAGCTGTCTTGTTCTTGGGTTCCCTTCAATTCCCCCACCTACCTGCCCATTGCTTCCTTCTTTCCAGGAGAGAAACCTTTCACCTGCAGCTGGGAAGGTTGTGACAAGAAGTTCGCCCGCTCCGATGAACTCTCTCGCCACCGCAGAACTCACACAGGGGAGAAGAAGTTTGCCTGTCCGGTCTGTGACCGCCGCTTCATGCGCAGCGATCACCTGACGAAACACGCTCGCCGCCACATGACGACAAAGAAAGTGCCCAGCTGGCAGGCAGAAGTTGGCAAACTGAACAGAATTGCAACCATGGAGAAGCCTAAGAGTGAGACTCCTTTGAGCATGCTTCTGCCTATGCTGTCTTCTGGCTAGCAGGCCTGCTTTGGAAGATGAACATTTCAAGAGGAACTTGGGTGATTTCCAAAAAACCAGCTTTGACTGTTTTTTTTTTTTTTTTTGTTAAAGTATCCAAGAGTGGTTGCATTTATATTGTGGAGGAGGAGGAGGAAAATCCTGTAAAGTCTTCTGCCCTCTCTTTTTCCTCCCCATCCCTTCATATTAAGCCCTATTTAAATGTTAACGTTTTATTTCTGTTATCCTTTTGTTTTCCCCAATGCTTTAAGGGCATTCAACAGCACTTGGGGGGAGGAGGGAGAATATTTTTGGTGGGAATGTTGGCAATGGGCTTTGCAAACATATCTTTTCTGTTGAGTTAGCAGTGGTTGATGAAAAGTGAAACAGGGTGGTTCCCCCTCCCTCCCCCGGCATTTTAAACTAGTCCCCCCCCCCCCCCCATCTTATGAGTTCAGCTGTGGTCTGATCTTGCAAAATCACCCTGTGAGAAGAGTGAAAAGCAACATCAGAGGTACCACTTGGAAATTTATTTATTTATTTCCTAAACGGAATCCAAACTAATTTGAAATTTCAGAGTGTCTGAACTCCAGTCTAGCAACTGAATCCACTTTAGGATTATCTGCTGTGCCACATTTTAAAGCAGCGTCGTTCTTTCCCAAATGTCTGAATATTGAGGCCTAGGTATTGTTGATGCCTATAACTAGCTCAGGACCAATTTAGGTGCAGCACTGACCATGTGTGCCCCTGCTGGGAAGTTCTAACCTGTGCAGTAACTCCACATGGTCAGCTGCACGCTCAAAAGGTTTTAACCCTAGACACCAATCCATAATGCACACCCTCAGTCAGTTGTTGGTGTGTAAACACGTATGGATTAGTGGATGTTGTACATCGGCTACTTGACGCTCCTGTATGTGTACGATTGTACAGTGGCAGGGCTTCATATATTCACCACTGCATTCAAATTTGCTTGTGTGAACAAAATCCCACCTGTTGCTTCCCTGATTGCAGTCTGCTGGTCTGACTTGAGTTGGGTAAGTTTGGTGGACCTTGTATTTTGTGGCAAAGGAGTGACTTGCTAAAGTGCCCCCTACATTTATTAATTGCAACGCGAGAAGTGACCTTTTAATTTGAGTGCTGGTAACGTTTGGAAGGCTTGGGGGCAGCTTGTCTGTTGGTTGGGACGGTCCTGCCAAACCGCAAGGACTTCTGTATATCCAGTCTTCAGAACGGAAGAACTTTCGAATCACATTCCCTTCAGAGTGAAAGTTAAGCATGTCCATCAATATATCCCTTATGAGTTCAGTGGGGAAAATAAGTGCCTAGCTTTGGATTATGCCCTTGATCTCTTAATAGTAATGAGTATAAGGACCCCTTAAGGGAAATGCCCAAACCACATTGAGCTATTGTTTCTAAATAAAGTTGGGGGAGGATTTATGATTTGAAGTAAAGGCTGAAAATGCAGTGCCCGCATAACCATTTTTATAATCATCCAAGCAAACATTTGAAAATCTGATCAATGACACAACCACAACAGGCAGCACCTTAAATAATTCTCACTTGAGTAGTTCATAGGTAAAGAGAATAAACAAGGCAACAGAAGCAATTGGACATTAAGGGTTCAGCACTCAAATCGGCTCCTGTCTTGCCACTTTCAAAATGAGCTGGATTTATAATGGGAAATTGCTGTCTGGCAATGGATGGTTCCAGATCAGCAAGTCGTTTCTCACAAAAGTGACCTGAATATTCTTAGCTTTGGAGCAAAAGCGCTTTGTGGAGATGTTAACTGCTGCTGTTGTGGTCTCCTTTTCCACAGCACATTGGATGAGTGAAATGAAAGGACGGCTGATGGAAGAGAACTAAAATTAAGGGTGGACCTGCCATTTCACATGATTTGCTCGATTCTGTATACATAATATTTAATCAAGCTGAGATAATTGTTCTAATGATGACGAGAAAGCATGATCAGATGTGTATGTATATATGTGTGTGTGGAATAAGTAATATCTGACACTTCATTGGTATCTGAAACTAGGTAGACCTCTCGCAGTTGGAATTTCAACCTCATCTCTTTATTATTCAGCCAAGATTGCAGTGCATTTGCCAATTTGTGTTGGAGCCATTGGAGAATATTTCCACAGATGGTGGGAGTTTACTTGGAAATACATCTGGAGTAAGTAGCTTGAGAAATGCAGTTCTAAAACACCTGTACCAATGTACCCTCAGTTTCAACACAATGCCTAGAGCAGGGATATGGTATGTGTGGCCCTCCTGATGTTGTTAGACTCCAGCTCCCATCAGCCCCAACCAGCATGACCAGTGGCCAGAGATTATTGGAGTTGCAGTCCAACAACATCTGCATGGCTGGCTTGGGCAGTACTGTTGAATAGGTTGGCCAGTATCTGCTTTTGTACCTCCGGCAGCAGCCTGATCTGCAGAAATCGAGAAAGTGAAACTCACCCTAGCACTTCATTCGCATGCTATGAAGAGCTTCAGCTGCTAAATTTCTGCAAGTCAGGGGCAGGATCTCTGCCAAGAAAAAAGGCTGGTTGGCAACTCTACCAGCATCACATCATATGTTGAGAGCCTGCAGAGCCACTGCAATCAGTTTGCCCATTTTAAGCATTTATCTACTTCCCTGTCCATTATTGACAACGTTCATGAAGTTGACCATAACAGAAGCACCCAATTATCTCTCTTTTTTAAAAAAAAAGTAGCCATGGTCATGGATATGGGAATTATGCATTGAAAGATTATCATCAATTTAAACCAATCTCACCTATATTCCCAATTCAAGTATATTGGAAGCAGGCAGACTTTGAAATTGATGTTAAACCAATGCCGTCACATTGTGTGAGCTACCAAGCCTATTGCAGTTTCCAACGGTACATTATGGCTTGGCAGGTGATTGAGTAGATGGAAAAGATAGGAAGTTTGCAGGAAGTTCTCCTAGGTGAGTGGACTGCATTTGATGGGTCACTAGTTCAGCACGCATGGAATGTTACCCATACTGCACCTTACTGTATTTGTGTGTTTGATTTACTATAAATAATAAACTATTTCACGAGCCAGCAGATCTGTGGCTCCTCTGAAACATGTTAGAAGGTGCAAGATGAGCATAAATAGGTTTTTCCCCCTTCACTTTATGGTCACCTAATTAAACAAAAATGAATATTCTACACGTTCAGTGTTTAAAAAAGGAGCTGGTGAGAAGACAAGCTACATGGCAGAAATGCAGTGTATATAAAACCAAAATGCAACAACTTGATTCGTCTGGAATCACTGTCTCTGCCCCTTTCTGACAATATGCAGATGCAATAGTCCATTTTTCTCTGGTTTAATTCCATTGAAGTTCATCAAAAGTTGCCAGAAGTCAAAAGATTTCCCTTGTGCAATTGCGAGGCTTTTCAAAAAGTTTCCTAATTCTCTCCCCCCTCTCCCATGCTGATTATTACCTGACTTAAGATTATGGGAATTTATGTTTGGTGTAGTAAAATATTGTGCCTAATATTTTATAAACCTTGTTTTGTCTTTCTGTTCATTTTATTGTGGGATTCCTGTATTTGTGTGTATATGCAAATATTGTTTGTATTCCTTCAAGGGCTGCATTGTAATCCCTCTTCTAGTAAAGTGAATATTTGCATAGATGGTTTTGCTGTTTTTCCTCCCCTCTGACAGCTCTCCTTTTACCTCAAAACAATAGGGAAAGAAGAGAAAGCAACGTTTTTCTTGGCTGATACGAATGCTTTGCATTTACACCACACTTTGAAACACTCAAAAGTGCTTCGCATGCACAACATCTGCAGAATATTGCAGTCAACCCTGATGCAACCAAACCTTTGCAGCAGCAAAGAGTATTGAAAACAAGGATTGGGCATGACCAGCCGATAGCATCTTGTGCACAAATCATCACGAATGCACAATAGAAAGGGTGTCTGGAAGGGGGCCCTTTGAGAGATGAATGGGGCCATCAAGATGATGAAAGGATATATGTTTTGGCAAGGGAAGCTGGCTGCCATCTGGAACAAGTGGCTTTCATTCTAAAGGAAAAGTTTCCTGGGGAAATCCGCCAACCACTTGACTTGAGTGGGCATGTTTTCAAAGCAGCATACGTGGTTCCATCAGCCTCAGCTGATTTTTGCAGGGAATTTCCTGTTTCAAAAAACAGACTGACAAAAGAATGGCATGTGCATCCCAGAAGGTTTCCATAGTGCGATGGACCCTGGTTTTAGGTACATCTGTATCTATTCCAAGTAATTTCCTGTATAGTGCTGGCCAATTCTTGAATTGTTTCGCAGTCCTAAGCTGTCCTCATGAATGACACATAAACAACAAACACTTAACTTGTAGAAAAATATCGAAGCTGCATGATGTGTACATATTTGTAAAAAAAAAAGATAAAAGAACAGGAAGTACAGGTACCACCCAAAGTTAAAATCTAGCCTCTGGCATTTGCTGTATGAGCACTGGATTGCATTATGAATAGTGCTTAAGCTTTATGCCAACATTTCATTAGCATTTGTGTTTTAAGCTTGCCTAATCCTGTAAGATTTTCTCCAGTACCTCTGCTGTTGAACCTCAAATAGCATTTTCTTTTAATTTGAACAAGAAGAACCTACAAGAAGAATTAGCACCAGCAAAAGGCAGAGGCAGGAGAAATTGGAAGCAGAGAGCATCTTATGGTGTCATTTAAACTGTCCACAGAAAAGGAGAGGAAATAGTGCCTGTTTTAATATTGTCAAGAGTTAGCATTTAGCTTGGACGCATGGCTGATAAATTTCCTTCCGATTCATTCCAGTGACCACGGAGAATCTTATAACTACAAGAGGCTGGTACAATTTGCTGGGAATATATGCTTTAATAATGTACAGGTTAGTGCTTGGGGTCTGGCAGGATCAAAGCTGGCCCACAGGAAAGGCAAAAGAGCAGACAGTCGAAAACAAGGATTCAAGTCCCTTGCTGCATGTCTCCCAAGACTCTGAGGACGAAGGTGATGGTGCCTTCATAAGTCATAATTTTAAGATATCAGGAAAACTTGACATTCCGCCTGTAGGTGCGCCAGCTTTGGAGATGTATTTTCCCAAATGAGCACAACGAGAGTCCCTATAAGGCCACATCCTGACATAATGGCAGAGAGAACTCTGCAGAAGCTTCTCCAGCCTGTTTGAGGATTCTACCAGCCTTCTTGGATGGTGGCATGCCCTCTTCTCTGCTCTTGCCTTCCCCACCCCTCCCCACCCTATCCCAGAGAAAACACCTTTCTGAGAAACACCGCTGCAGCTTCAACTATCTCGCCCCATAGTGAGCTTGTTCACAGGTCACTGTTGGCACAGCCCACAACAGCCTTCAGCGACAGTATTCCTGCTCAATCGTTGCCATCAGCTCCTCTTCGGAGTAATCGTAGGATATCTTGGCCTGCCTCTCAAGCTTCTTGAGTGGCAGCCTGCAGAAATAATCATCATCATCATCATCATCATCATCATCAAACTATAGCCAATATGCAAAACTAAATGAAGGAGAGGCCCATTTTTTTTGCACCCCAATAGCAAAATGTTATTTCTGCACAGCCCCCATTTTTTTTTACTTTGAATAGCTTTTGTCTCCGATCTACACAATGCTTTTAAAAATAAATATTTATCAAGAATATTTACACCCCACCTTGAAATGCTAAATAAAATTGAGCTCGGGACAAAAGGAGGAACTTTTTGAAAGGGAAATGTGTCTGTATGTGTGGAAGAGGTGGAAATATATCCTCTGGGATCTGGGCATATTTAATTTAACTGAGGGAGAAGTCATGCAAATTGTAAGGACAGCAGCACTAACAAGTGAAGGGAAAGAATTGTTCTGGAATAATAAATATCAAGCTAAAACAAAATTGTAGTAAAGGAACCTCTTTGATTTAACGTCAGTAAGCATATATATATATATATATGCGCCTATAAAGGGACATGGGTGGCGCTGTGTGTTAAACCAGAGCTTAGGGCTGACGGTTCGAATCCCTGCGATGGGGTGAGCTCCCGTTGCTCAGTCCCTGCTCCCGCCAACATAGCAGTTCGAAAGCACAAAGTGCAAGTAGATAAATAGGTACCGCTCCGGCAGGAAGGTAAACAGCGTTTCCGTGCGCTCCTCTGGTTCGCCAGAAGCGGCTTAGTCATGCTGGCCACATGACCCGGAAGCTGTATGCCGGCTCCCTCGGCCAATAAAGCGAGATGAGCGCTGCAACCCCAGAGTCGTCCGTGACTGGACCTAATGGTCAGGGGTCCCTTTACCTTTAAGCCTATAAATAAAAGACAGGTGCTTTCCTTCTTTAGCAAGAGGTGCAGAACTGTAGTGAGAATGCTTGACAGGCAATTCTAGACCTTTCCCCGTCCTCTTCTAGAAGCAAATGGAAGGCTGCATCACACAGCAGAGTGATTTTTTTTTTTTAAGGCAAAGACATTGGGTGCTATGAATAATTATTTTCAAATTTCCCAACACGCTTCTTGAGAAAACAGCTGTCCCTACTTAGGGGAACTCACTCAACATCTAAATTAAGGCAACCAAATTCTGATGACGTTTGGTCTCCTCCAGTTTGCCTCAAGGTGAGTGGACTTCCCCACACTTGCACAAGGATAAAAATAACAGCATTCCAATTAGGCTTCGTGGCCATTAAAAAGCTCAACCTTTCCTATGTGCCTGGTGCCAGATTTGAATGCCTTTTTTATTATTATTGACAGAATCTTTTGTAAGCTGCTCTGATAGCTTCCTGGGGCTCTGAGGTGGGATAGAAGTATTCTGTAAAAACAAAACAATGCCCACGGCTGAAAAGATTGTCATTTGAATTCAGGCGACTTACTGGTTGGCAAAGTTGTTGCTCTCTAGGCCTGGAGTGGATCTTGCTGAAAAGACCTGGGAACAAATCAACAGGACATCATGGGTGACACACAATGAAAAGTTAAATTCGCTGAAGTTTGTGCTCCTTTGTGCACAGGGAAGATGGGAGTGGTAATTTTCTGTGGTTTATCTCTGATCTCTTAACCGCGATTAAGTGAGAGCTGAGGAACTGTGTTGCACCTGTTTTGTATTCAGGAATAATGAATTAAGCGTGCATCTGCAGCATCCAGACCCCTCTCTTGTGTCTGTTGACTTAGCAGATATCCTGCTGCAGGATTCTATTTTAGAGCCGTGCCAGGGAAAGATCCCTGTAACATTACCCAAACCTAAAAGGAGTTTCAATTACAACACAATCTCAACAGTGTGTCATTATTTTCCTGTAATACCTGTCCTCCTTTTTTCTGCCACTATGCACTCTTAAACATAGTGAAGAGACCCAACATTACATCCGTGACAGTCCCACCACCACCCCAAAAATTGCCAGTCATAGCACAGAGCCTATTAAGTACACTGATGCTGTTGCATAATTTCTATTTGTTTCAGCAGGTCTTGTGCAGGAGAGATCCCTGTGGCACCGTGCTTTAAAAAAGCTTTCATATGAAACCACAGAATGGCTCTGTTTGTCACACACCAAATAATAATAATAATAATAATAATAATAATAATAATAATAATAATAATTTATTATTTGTACCCCGCCCATCTGGCTGGGTTTCCCTAGCCACTCTGGGCGGCTTCCAACAAAGATAAAAAATACACTGAAATATCACATATTAAAAACTTCCCTGAACAGGGCTGCCTTCAGATGTCTTCTGAATGTCAGGTAGTTGTTTATCGCTTTGACATCTGATGGGAGGGCGTTCCACAGGGCGGGCGCCACTACCGAGAAGGCCCCCTCTGCCTGGTTCCCTGTAGCTTGGCTTCTCGCAGTGGGGGAACCGCCAGAAGGCCCTCGGTGCTGGACCTCAGTGTCCGGGCAGAACGATGGGGGTGGAGACGCTCCTTCAGGTATACTGGACCGAGGCCGTTTAGGGCTTTAAAGGTCAGCACCAACACTTTGAATTGTGCTCGGAAACGTACTGGGAGCCAATGTAGGTCTCAATGTAGGCCGCTCCCAGTCACCAGTCTAGCTGCCGCATTCTGGATTAGTTGTAGTTTCCGGGTCACCTTCAAAGGTAGCCCCACATAGAGCGCATTGCAGTAGTCCAAGCGGGAGATAACCAGAGCATGCACCACTCTGGGCACAGCCAGGAATGGTTAAGAAGGTAAGACACAAGATGGCATTGTTTCACTTAACACTATAGCAAGCAGAGTATTTTTTCATAAAACTAGAATTTAAAGGAGGGCTGAGGCTTTGTGCACATTATCAACACAAAACAGCTAGGTTCTTCTTTCTCAATTTGGATCAAAGCTGGGCAGAATGCACTATTTTGTAAAAAATGACATGATAAATGTGCGTACACGGAGAAGGACCTCAGGTGATGATCACAGGCTCTGGGTCAGTTCATGTGGGGTGAGACAGTTCTTACTAACTAGCTCATTCTTACGCATTTAGCTCTGTCATATTTTCGAACACAGGGCCCCTGTGGACCACAAATATGCCAATCCTCTGAGTTCAAGCCATGCAAAGCGCCTTTCTGAAAGCAATTCCTAGATCACCTCCAGAGCCAGGCGGCCTGCTTATTGAACATTCAACCCAAAGTTTGTGGGAAAGTTCAACAATGTGGGTGTTTCTTCAGCATCTGTCCTTGTTTGTTTGAGGGGAAGGTATTATGATGGGGAATAGCTTTGTGACAGAGCTGTTGGGCTCCTTTGGAAGGCGGTGCCTGGGAGGTTTCAAAGCAGAGATTAGGTGCTTCAGTTGAGATTTCTGCTTTGCAGCAGGGTGCCAACTTGAATAAAATATTGAACGGGGGGGAGGGAAGCCCCGTCCCGCATAATCAATCACATGACGCAGTGCACATACACTATTTGAATGGCAATGCCTATCAACTTTGAAGGCGTCCGGCCCCCACAAATATTTTAGGGGGGGGCGAAGACTCCTGGGCCGTCAGGAGTTGGCTCTTGTGCTTGCAGGGGTTTGGATTCGATCACCCTCGGGCTCCCTCACAATTCAATGATTCCATGCGGCGTCGAATCATTTGTTATCCCGCTTTCCAGCACGCCAGGCCGCTTCAGAAAGCGCGCTGCGCAAGCGGCCCAAACCAAGCAGAATTTGCGCGTCTCGGCTTTGCGCCTGCGGGACAGACTCCCCACCCCCCAAAACACAGCTGCCTGGAAGCGCCCTTAAGACAGTGCACATGCCAAGAAGGCGCGCGCTTTCTTCCAGGATCTTGCTCCCTCTCCCAGACCTTCCAAAAGTCCCTATTTTCCAAGGACAACCCCAGATTTACAGAAGCCAACCCGGTTCCTGATTTGATCCTGGGATGTCCGGCTTTTCTTTAGGCAGAAATGCTGGAGGATATGGAGCCATACGACCCCCCCCCCCCAGCCAAGGAGATGAGTAACTAGACAACCTTTAGAAGACATCCGAAGGCAGCTCTGTACACGGAATTTTTTTTAAAAAAAACGTCTGGAAGCCGCTCAGAGTGGCTTGGGGCAACCCCGTCAGACGGGACGAATATAAATAATAAAACGATCACCATTATTATTGGGGAATAGGACGTCCCTATTTGCATCGGAGAAATGTTGCCCGCCCGTCGACTAGTTGCTCAGCTCGCTTTTCCAAAAACGCATGAATGGAAAACCCTGGACGCGCCGTCTCGCCTCCCCACCGACCTGCAGCACCGCCTTACCTCCTCGCCGCTGCCCTCTGCCGGGCGGGAGCAGCCATCCCCGGCGGCCTCGAGGAGGAGGGGGCGGCGGCGGCGTCGCCCCGTCGGCTGCCCGAGCCCTTCGTCGCCGCACTCCTCCAGCACCCGGTCCAGAAGCTCCGAGTCCGAGTCGGACTCGCCCGCCGACGGCGAGGTGGTGGCGCGCGCCGGCGTTTGGCTATAGCACCTGGGCTCCGCGCCCTGCTCCTCCTCTGCTCGGCCCTGCCTGGCGGGGGCGCTGATGCTCCCGCTGCCCCGGCCACGCCAGGGCTTCACCGAGCTGCGCCCTTTCCCCGGCCTGCTGCTGCCCGTGCCCATCGCCGACGCCCGGCTGTGTGGCTCGCGGCCGCCCCTGCCTAGCGCTGCTCCTCCGGCAGACCCATCGTTCGGGTTCCAGAGCTCAACTGTTGCTGGGGCTTGGCGGGCGGAGGCAGAGAGAGGGCGGGTGGGATCCTGGCTCCTCGCCTCGTCCTTGGAAATATATCTATCTTTCCCTTGATCACAAAGTTAAGCGTTTTTGTTTCTAACTTAAGGACGAAAACGGTAGCAAGCAAAGGAGCTGGATTTCCAGCTCCGGTTTAAAGGGAGAAAAGCGAACTTGGAATTATTTTCAGCCCTCCCTTCCCTTCCTCCCTCCCCCCTCTTTTTTTTTTTTTAATTCCAAGAATTTGGCCTTGAAAGAAACCAAATGGGTGTAACCTCGTTCCTCAGAATGAGGTTGGTTTCAAAAATAGTCTCTGGGCAAATATTCTTAAAAGAGTATTTTTGATGCACGTGCTTATATGTGTATAGTCTTCATGATATATAGATATACGGAAAGGCAACCCTCACAAATCATAAATGTGGTGGATTCTTGGTGACTTGAAAACCGCTTCAAAATAAACAGATTCCTGGGATCTGGAGCAAACACTGTGGAAAGTATTCAAAGGGTCCAAACCGCAGCTCAGCCTCTCCTTCTCTCTCTCTCTTGTATTCCCAAGTGCTCAAAAATACATTTCCTTTTAAAAGCAACATAGCAACTCAGCTGTTTAACATCTTTAAAATACTGCCAACTTATCTGTTAATCATATCTACTAGGGTGAATTGCAGAATTATTTGGTTAGACGTGCTGTTCCATTTGGACCACTGGAATGACTGCTCCCATCTTGATAAGACTGAAGCTCTAAGCCAAGGTGGGGGACCTGCAAGGGGCAGGGGCCATACCCGGCCCTTCAGACCTCTCTGTGTGGCCCTTGGGACAACAAAATCCCCTCCCCTGCCACACCCTCTCTGCCCAGCCCACATTCCTCAGCAACACTTCATTACACCTTCCTGAAGCTTTTTTCTTGGTTGATAACATCCTTGAACTCTGGCCAGCTAAACTGAGTGAGGGTCGCCAATGGGTCTCAAACCCTCAGTAGGTTAGGGCAGTGTTCCCCAACCTTGGGTCTCCAGCTGTTTTTGGACTACAACTCCCATCATCCCTCGCTAGCAAGACCAGTGGTCAAGGATGATGGGAATTGTAGTCCAAAAACAGCTGGAGACCCAAGGTTGGGGAACACTGGGTTAGGGGATTCCCCTGCATGTGAAGACGAGCTCCGACGGATTGAGTGGACGAGACCAATAGTGGGTCCAATGGTCAAGAAGGCGGTTTCTGCATGTGCTGTAGAGGGAAGTGAGGGGCAGATGGGGCTCGCCAACCTGGGAAGGTAGCCCATCTAGGAGAAGGAAAACGCCAATCCTAAACTTCCACTGCCTTGCAGGATATCTTCGGGAGAAGAAAAGGTAAGGAGTAAGCCCTACACCAGGGGTCAGCAAACTTTTTCAGCAGGGGGCCGGTCCACTGTCCCTCAGAGCTTGTGGGGGGCCGGACTATATTTTGAAGAAAAAAAATGAACAAATTCCTATGCCCCATAAATAACCCAGAGATGCATTTTAAATAAAAGCACACATTCTACTCATGTCAAAACACGCTGATTCCTGGACCATCCACAGGCTGTATTTGGAAGGCGATTGGGCCTTAGTTTGCCTACCCATGTCCTACACAAACCCAGAGAGGAGTCCCTAAGGCAGTTAGATGACAGCTAGTATGCCTCCTTCTGGGAATTCGGGCAGCCAAGCTGGTGCCAAACGTATTGCTTTGATTTCCTTGTCATCTGGGCAGTTCAGGGAGCAAGCAAATAGGAAATGCATCAACCCCCCCCCCCAAAAAAAAGAGGACTAGGGAGAGATTTGCATAAAATTTGCACATGATTTGTATGTACAGCAGCAACTTTTGAAATAATTGGTATAATTTAAACAAGAATGTGTTTTACTATAGCAGGAAAGGCTATGACCGTATGAACTGTGTGCCTGCTTAGTCTGCTGCTATGACGGGCAACTTCAACCATCCCGCTATGCCTCCATTCTCATAATTCTTAATCTTGAAAATGGACCTGGGTAGAGCAGCCCTTCAAACAGAGGACTCCTTCAAATACAAGGCTGTTCTCTACAAAGCAGGACACATGGCCACTCTAGCAGTAAACCTCACTTGCTCCTTAGTAACTGCTTCGGGTTCCAGCCATGTCTAATGGTGTGTTAGATTATGGCCATGTCTGTTCATAACCCCATGCATGTTAGTGTTGTTGCTAGCTAAAATTGGTTTTATATGAGAGCTTTCCTTTTCTGAGTGATTTGAAGTGTGTTAAGATATACAGTGGTACCTTGGGTTACAGACGCTTCAGGTTACAGACGCTTCAGGTTACAGACTCTGCTAACCCAGAAATAGTACCTCGGGTTAAGAACTTTGCTTCAGGATGAGAACAGAAATTGTGCAGCAGCGGCGCGGCGGCAGCGGGAGGCCCCATTAGCTAAAGTGGTACCTCAGGTTAAGAACAGTTTCAGGTTAAGAACGGACCTCCAGAATGAATTAAGTTCTTAACCCTAGGTACCACTGTACATAGAAAGAGGAGTTGCTGTGCTCTGGAAGTCTTGCTGCATTTACTTCATCCTTGGCAGGTAGAACAAGTTCTCCTGTACTGCTGCAGCGCCTTTTAGGGAAGTTTTTAATATTTGCTGTATTGTTTTTAACACTCAATTGGAAGCTGCCCAGAGTGGCTGGGGAAACTCAGCCAGATGGACGGAGTATAAATAATAAATTATTATTATTATTATTATTATTATTATTATTATTATTGTTGTTGTTGTTGTTGTTGTTGTTGTTGTTGTTGTTATTGTTATTGTTATTGTTATTATGTTGTTGTTGTTTTATTTATTTTCTGCACAGGGTTGATTGGCTAGCAACTGTGCCATCCCAAATGGAAGATTCGTGGCAATTTAAAAAGCTATTCTTTTGAAAATAATAAGAAGGAAGACGTAAAACAAAATGTTCCAGTATATCTTCCCCACTTCCTATCAGGAGCAGTCCAGGGCACTGGTGCACTCCTCCAGGATACTATGGCTACATACCAGGCCCGGCCCACTGATGAGACAAGGTGAGGTGCCTGCCTCAGGCAACAGAAGCCCAAGAAGCAGTGCTTGCCTCATAAACCCACCCACCAGCAGACAGTCGGGACCAGCAGCGGCATCGGTTCCCTGTGAGATCTCTTGGAAATCGCACAAGATCTTGCTGACTGTGAGGTTTTTAAGCAGAGGATGGGTGGCCACCTGTCATGGATACCCTAGCTGAGACTCCTGCATTGGAGGGGGTTGGACTAGATGACCCATGGAGTCCATTCCAGCTCTACAATTCTGTGAAGATATGCCGGCCCTAGGAAAACACAACACTTCAACTGTCAATTTGGCGAAACTATCCTGATTAAAGTCTCCAGAACCGCCTCAGAATTTGACCCAAGGTCGGTGGAAGTTGCTGTGCATATTGTAAACTTGTCCCTATATAAATTGCCATCAATGCGTTCCCACCCCCCACCCATTCAGAACACATGGATGTGTTTTTAGGGCCTCCATGTCCCCTTTCTGCGGTACAATGATCTCTCGATCTAATTTATTGTTGGCCTGTAAAACAAACTCTCCTGTTTCTTCCCCAGTGCTATGGTTGCTTAGGCAACTGGGGGGCTTCAGATGGCAATTCCTTTTGTGCGGCACATTCCTCTCCAAATAGCGCAGCCCCCACAGATTAGCAATTTCCCTGCCTTTTTAGCCATGAAGAGCGAGCAAAGTCTGCCCCATCTTTTCTGTCAGCGGCATTGACCCTGTGCCAAGCTGAGGTTAATGTTTGCTGACTCTCTCCTGCTGGAATGTAAACAAGAGGATAAAAAAAACAGGATTTGACTAACCTCTCTCTTCTGAGATTGCTAGAGGTGGCAATGTTTCCTCCTAGAGTAATGGCAAAAACAAGAACAGGCCCTTCTAGTCATTCTTCTTATTCTTCAGAAAACAAAAGGAATTAAAATGCAACATAGAAGAGAGGCTTTCCTGGCCTCTTCCAAATATTTCAGCCAGTGCTCCTCTGGAAATAACATCCCCCAATTCTGAGGCAAGCTTCCCAGTTCGGAAGGAAGCGTCCCAAACTCTATTTTCTGAGACTCAGACAGATGTGGCCTATTTGAATTACTTCACATTTTGACACAAGGGAAACTTCTCTGATATAAAAGAACTTTTCAACCCTCTGCAGTTTTTCCTGCAAAATAAACGGCAGCTTCTGATACTGCCAAGTTTTGGACTACAGTGGTACCTCAGGTTACATATGCTTCAGGTTACATACGCTTCAGGTTACAGACCCCGCTAACCCAGAAATAGTGCTTCAGGTTAAGAACTTTGCTTCAGGATGAGAACAGAAATCGTGCTGCGGCGGCAGGAGGCCCCATTAGCTAAAGTGGTGCTTCAGGTTAAGAACAGTTTCAGGTTAAGAACGGATCTCTGGAACGAATTACGGTAAGTACCTAACCTGAGGTACCTGTATTACTGTAGCGTAGGCTGGTTCAGCAGCAAGAAAATCCTCCACGGAGTGTGACCCCCACGAATGCTGTAAAATGCTGGAAAAAGGACCATGAGTTTTGAATTGCCCTTCACAGTGGCTATTCACGTGCAGTGGCGTAGCGTGGGGGGTGCAGGGGGGGCCGGCCGCACCGGGCGCAACATCTGGGGTTAGGGCTCCACAGGTTAGGGGGCGCAAATCCACGGGTTAGGGGGTGCAAATCCACGGGTTAGGGGGCGCAAATTACTTGCCTTGCCCCGGGTGCTGACAACCCACGCTACGCCACTGTTCACGTGGGCACGTTTTCTACAGTTGCCCTGCTGCTGCGAATTGCCACTGGAAAGTGTCTGAGGGCACTTCCAGACTGTTACTGTCCTTTCACACAGGATTCAGTCGCACAGCGGCAAATTCAGTTTGCACAATTTAAGTTGATTTGGATCTCGTGCACAACAAACCTGCTCCCTCCGCCCAGACTTTTTGCAATGGGCACTGTGGAGGTAACGTTTGCTTGCTGCAATATTTTCTAACCTCCCCGCGAATGAATCAGGATGACTGCCCAATAAACAGGTCATACGGAAAGCAATATTTGCCAGGAATTTTTCTTCCCTCCATGCAGCTGCATTCCTGACAGCTCACCATATGGAGGATTTTCTAGCCCGGTAAAACTGTTCTGCTAGCGGAAAGTTCTCTTTCAGCTCTCAAATAACATCTTAAGAATTATACATCTGAAGTTCGGGAAGGTTTGAGTATCACCATGACCAAGCCCTTCAACAACATTCTCAGGGCAGTTTGCAAAAATTAGTTTACCTAGGGCGTTTCCAGGCAATTGTTGCTGTTTTGGGGTGGGATTCAATCACATACCAGAAAATTAAGGTTGCACGATCATGTTGAATGGGAGCTCTTGTGCAACAAGCTCCTTCCCTCCTCCGAAAGAAACAACCAGACATTTTGCAATACTGAAAATGACAGGTAAATGAACTGAAAATTGTGGGAAAGCCCTTGCCTGATACAGTATTGTATAACCTGCAAACAAATCCGAATGGATGCTCAATAAATAGCTGGCATGATCTAACCACCCTGCACACTTTGTGCAAACAAGCCAGGATCAATGAGCAATAAGCAGACCACCTGGAAACAATCTTACTTACATAATTTGCATCCCACATCTTCAACATAAATCACTGGGTGGGCATATTTCACTGATATGTAGACGAGGAGGACCTTTTTCACAACAAAGGCCCCACACGCCTCTCCCATCTATGCAAACAAGGGTCCTTATCAGTGCTCAATGACCTATTCCAGCCAGGCAAAAACACTCCAGGAGGATGTGAAGCAAGGCTGGCGAGAGGTGTGGGCTGGGAAAGAGGGTGCAGCTGTTGGTGAGACCTGTGGGGGAGTCCCAAGGTCAGAGATGCCTGAAGAGCTGGATATGGCCCCCAGGCCCTCCCCCCTCCTTTTTCCTTTTGTGTCATATATTTTAGATTGTACTCCTGAGAGTGGTGACTGTCTTGTACTTATCTATCTGTAAGCTGCTCTGAGAGCCTCTGTAGCTGAAAACCTGGGTTTAAAAAAAACCCTTAAATTCCACAAAACTCATGCACTGCATTTCATATCTGCTTGGAAGCAAGTCCCACTGAGTTCAACAAAGGCTTATTCCCATGGAAGTGCAAACAGGATTGCAGCCTTAAGGGTTGAGCCCTTCTTCCTTGACTCCAACAATCTGCGGCTTGGTAGCATTTTGAACATAAAAGAGGAAAACAGCCACACATTGGGTTTTTCAGACTGGTAACAAAACAGTGGATTAGCTAACAGAAGAACAGCTTTCCTGTTACTGAGTACCTTGAGCACTGTCATTCTTCAATGAACACAGTTTATTTATTAATCCAACCTCCTAACTTGTGTCTGCACAAGGAAAGCCACTTTTGCCATTATTTAAATTTGAGTGGAAAAGCAAGAGGTGTCTGGCATTTGCAGCTGAATGGACTTCATCCAGATTTTTAGGGGCACACCATGCCTAAAAGCCAATCAAACTCTTTCCAAAGATGATATTAACAAACAACTTGATTGGGGAGGGGGGCAGCTGCCCCCCTGCCCCTCCTTGGCTATGCCAGGGTCTCGTTGACAATCACTCCCATATTTTGGAATTATTTGCCTTCTGAGTCTCTGTTGGCCCCCAGTCTTGCTGGGTTTCATTCTTCACTTATCTCCTGAACCAGCCCAATATATAATGCAGCAGTGGCTAACGCGTGGCACATGGGCTGGATCCTGCATGCAAAGCCCCAGAAAGTACCCTCCAGGCCACCTCCCCAGATTTCCCCCAGATTTATCTCCCAAGTGCTCTCCATAGATCAGGCAGAGTGCTTTATCTCCTGAATTCAGATCCTCTCTCAAGAGTAACAGAAAGGCTATTTTATTTCACAACTTAGCACTAAGCACCACATTATAATGCAGGCATGCAAACCAATATGCCTTTAAAATGACTCGGAGGGTGTGTATCCATGTGTAAAAGCGGGGACAAACCTTTGAAAGGTTTTGTTTCTCTCCTGCTAGGGGGCAGCATTGTCATGAATACAGTAAATACTTAACTATTCCATGCTTTTATGCAGGTGGGTGGCAGTGGGAAGCTAAGTTAAATACATTTGATGTACTTAACACCTTCTTTACCATGACCAGGCAACACCAAGCCACTAAAACAAGTTCATGTTTCTAATTATACCTAGCAGGGTCCTCTACAACTGAGAGGCAGTATGATCAGTTACAGAAGCAGAGAATCCTCAAGGTCATGCCTCTCTTTCCTGTTCAACAGTCTAGCAGCCTCCAGTTGCAGTTCTTACCCCACTCAACACTCTGAATTTCTTCTGCAAGTTCAGAACCACCTTCATCGTTTTCTTTGCAAAGCTTGATTATCCTCTTGCTAGATTGCCCATGCTATGTAAACAAGTGGGTCAGGCGTAGGCAGGTTTGATGCAGAAAAAAACAATTACCCTTTCAACTTCTTTTTGTACAGCACTGGGCATTTTTTTCTTTCCAGTGTGAAGTCAAATTACGAAGGAATGTGAAATGCTTAACGTGGTCACTGAAGCACCTACAGCATACATTACAAATTCTGGTCAACCAGGGAAATGCTTATCTGGCTTGTAAACTGCGTCTTGAATTACAAGAACATGTGCAGCCATATATCTGTACCCATTTTAAGACAAGAGCAAAGGTTTATACATGTTCATGCGTTACAATGTGAACATGTGGAGAGCATGTGTGATGAATTGACTTGGACCTCAAATGTAACTCTTTAATGCAGCTCTAATAAGGGATGGCATTTTGAATCTGGCTCAATAGGGAACCCTTTTTAAAAGAGCAAAACGGATGAAGTTAAGAGAATACAATAAAAACAAAACAAAACACTCATTTCATTTTATTGTTATTGTTAGCTTTTCTCTTTTTCTGTATTCCCTGTTTTTGTTTAATAATTACACACCCACCCACCATGATATTGTTTTTAGGATTCAGTAAAGGGTATGTTTCTGTCATTGCAGTGGGATCATAAAGTTATGAGTTTACCTGAGCTGAGACATTGGTCTGAGAGTGCAAAACCCATCCACACATCCGCACCAAACATTTAAAGCAGATTGTTGTTGTTTAGTTGTTTAGTCGTGTCCGACTCTTCGTGACCCCATGGACCAGAGCACACCAGGCACTCCTGTCTTCCACGGCCTCCCGTAGTTTGGTCAAACTCATGCTGGTAGCTTCGAGAACACTCATCCTCCGTCGTCCCCTTCTCCTTGTGCCCTCCATCTTCCCCAACATCAGGGTCTTTTCCAGGGAGTCTTCTCTTCTCGTGATGTGGCCAAAGTATTGGAGCCTCAGCTTCAGGATCTGTCCTTCCAGTGAGCACTCAGATAGCTCCCCCCTAAAATCCTGGGAACTGTAGTAGTTTACCCCTCACTGAGCTACAATTCCCTTCACTTTTAACAAACTGCAGGTCTCAGGATTCTTGTGGCAGGGGGAGGGGAGCCATATGCTTCAAATGCACATAACCAAATCCCTCCCCCATAACCAAATACTTCTTTGAAGTATCAGTCTTTTCCCAATCCCTGATTGATGAATAGAAGGCATCAAAACTGAGCTTAACATCATGTACTAAGCAGTAATCCCCACGGAAAAGCAATGCTAACTTCTGAATAAACACCCATAGAACTGTGCTGCAAATTATACTTGTGGCCTAAAGGCTTTGGGCAGCAGGGGAGAGCTAGGTTCCAGATGCAAAACATTGGGAGCGGGATAAGCCATCTCCATCCAAAGACTTCCTGTCTTTAGAAATGGGCTCTTTGCTGATCACAATTAACCTTGCTTTGCAGTTGGATTCTTTCCAGCTCTGCCAAGGCAGCAGATGACAGCAGGAGAGGCCTTTCTGAAGCTGGAGTTTACTTTTAATCACAGCCTGCACATATGTTGAATGTTGGCAGGCTTCCTCACAGAGCAGCCTGCTTGTGACGGGCAAAGCTGAATAGCGGGAGGTGATCAGAACACGCAAGAAGCTTCTTGTCTGTTCCCGGGAGACGCACAGAAATAGCTCCCTGTTAACTGAACCAAGGTATCACAGGTGGGGACGAGTGCGGGTGGGGAAAGCCTATTAGAGGGATGTGCCAACATGCAGCACAGTCCTGGGCGATCGAGATTTGCAATTCGTTGACCACTGTGTTGTATTACAGGCTCCAGGATTGTGGCAGACAATCTCAAGATTCTCCTGCTGAGCTCAAGGGTGGGGAAGCTGTGGCCCTACAGATGTTGTTGGACTACAACTCCCATCATCCCTGACCTTTGGCCATGCTGGCTAGGGGTGATGGGAGCTGGGGACTGAGAACATGAAGAGGGGCAACGGCTCTGCACCCCCAGCTATAGGCAACATACAAAATGGAGGTGGGTTGAGCGTGCCGGCCAAATTTGAACTTGAAATATATATTGTTGAAGACAAGGGGAGAGAGACCCTTCTTGTTTTTTCCCCTTTAGGATACCTGGTTTTGCACCGGAACTAAGCCAACTGTGCAAGACCTATCCTCATTATATCCCCAGGGCAGTGTTTGAAATTGACCAGGTGCATTTTGCACCTATTGGCCACTTGTGACCAAGTGAAGATGCCCAGGCACCAGGATGGCATCTGATGTCTCAACCATCTGGAGCGGCATTCCTGGGGATCCTTGCATCTTGACTGTTTTCACACACTAGCAGCACATCCTGTAGAATTCTATCCATGCTATTTTATCTGCACAATCAGAATGAATTTCAGGAACCATAAAAAGTTGTATTGAAAAACATGACTTTTGAGCCTTCTTGCCCACAAATGGCAACTGGACATTCTGTTTTGGCGACTATAACCCTGGTTTAAGGAGAATTTGGCACCTAGCTTATATATCTGAGTTTCTAACACTGCCCAAGGGTGGGGAGAGATGTTGAGGTGCAGGGTCAACCAAAAGCATTTTGTTTTCTGATGTAATGGACCCTCCTACGATTCTGTGTGCAGAAGGCAACCAGAGTAGCTTCAGCTCTGGCAACAGGGCATCTTCTACTGCACCTGAGGACAGGAAGGGGATGCAGGGCATGTTCATAGGTGGGGACCAATGGGGCACTGCTCTGGGCAAGCTCCCATCTTGCCTACCTTGCTTCATACAACCAGCCCGAGAGGTTGGCCTTGGCTGTCAGCTCCCTCAACGTTAGTCCAAGTTTTTCCCTTCTAGAACTAGCGAGAGGATGGGGACAAAGCTAGAACGGATTGGTTCCACATGCCATTGGCTCTGGCTCCACCTACTGTTGGCCTCCATGCATTACATCCGCTGCCAGCCACGACTGTGTGGCACCAACCGCTTTGCCCTCCCATCACCTTGCAGCTGTTTCCCAACCCTCTCAAGCATTTGCCCCCGAGGCAGCCACCTCCTTCTACCTCATGGGATTGTCAATCCCATAAGGACTTTTCCTGGAGAAAAAGTCATTTAATCCTGCCAAGCAAGTGAGCAACACTTACTTGCCAAAAACTGATCGTTTTGGAGAGGCCCCAAAGTGCCACCATTTCAAGGTTGAGGTTTCATGGAGGTTTTGAACTGACAGACAGCCCAGCACCAAATCAGAAGAGTGAAAAGCAGACGCCATCTCCCAATAGAAAGAAGCACTGGGTTACACAGGGTTTTGTGCTACATTTTCGCTGACTGCAGTTCGCCATGTGCCAAAGGCAGAAGCCCATGATTCTCGGAGGCTAACTGTGGACAAATGGTGAATACATTGGCACAGAAAGCAGAATGAATTGCAGTGACTGAATATCCAGATTTTTTTAAAAGCCTCATTAGGATGTGGATAAACCTTTAGCTAAGCTGTTTGCCTCCGATGCTAATTGAATGCGTGACCTAGAGCAGGGAGAAGGCTGAGGGCGCTATTTTTTATGGCCCAGGGGACAGAAGATGCATCCTCAAAACTTTGGCAACTTCTTCATTCCTCCTAAGAACACTACAGTAGTAGATAATGAAACACGTGATCCAAGAGACATCTGTTGTCTGTCACTGAGAAGCCAGGTATTATTTCTCTATGTGTTTTACATTGCCCCCATCATATCTCATCTTGACCACTTCATTTTTCAAAGAATCATAAAACTGTAGTCATCTAGTCCAACCCCTTGCAGTGCAGGAATCCTACCCACAGCCATCCCTGGGTGAGCTCAAATCCATCAATCTTCTGGCCAACTGGCAGAAGCAATGGCCCCTTCTGGCCTTTTGCTGTCTCACCTTTGTCCATTCACATCCATCCAGCACTTTGAGTGCCCAAGTCATTCTCATGTCATTCTGACAATGCAACTCTCTGCCTTAAATCTCTTTGCTAGTTTCCCATCCACTCCTGGATCCTGCCCTAGCTTCTTGTCCTCCCCTTCACAAGCTACCATGGCCTTGCTCCTGTTTATGTCTCTACACCTACTTAATGACAGCATAATTCATTCCTTTCTCCCAGAACTTAGTAAGAATAGGACATTGCAAAAACATTTTTTTTTAAAAAAAGCATTAGCTTTCCTACATCTTTAACAAAATGCTGACTTAGAAAATCCTTTTCTTTACAAACGTAGTGGAGTCCAATGAATGCTAAACATTATTTTCTGTTGTGTAAGCTGTAATTTAAGGTACACCGACACCATTTCTATGGAAGTTAAAACACCCACTCTCTCATTGTCTAGGCAGTATAGACAATGCCATTATTTTTATTATATGATTTATACTCCAATTATTTATTTCATTCAGTTCTTAATAGCGGCATATCAAATTGATTTATTTATAACAAATATCCATATAGAGTAATCTGGGCTTTTTTTTTTTTTTTTTTTTAGTTTTTAAGAAACTTATTCAGAAACTCAAGATCTACCTTTCAAACATACCTGGAAACACACTCTAAGAGCATTTACTCAAAGGTAATAACACTGCCAACAAAGGTCCGTATAGTTAAAGCCATGGTTTTCCCAGTAGTGATGTATGGAAGTGAGAGCTGGACTATAAAGAAGGCTGATCGCCGAAGAATGGATGCTTTTGAATTATGGTGCTGGAGAAGACTCTTGAGAGTCCCATGGACTGCAAGAAGATCAAACGCATCCATTCTTAAGGAAATCAGCCCTGAGTGCTCACTGGAAGGACAGATCGTGAAGCTGAGGCTCCAGTACTTTGGCCACCTCATGAGAAGAGAAGACTCCCGGGAGAAGACACTGATGCTGGGAAAGATGGAGGGCACAAGGAGGAGGGGGCGACAGAGGACGAGATGGTTGGACAGTGTTTTCGAGGTTACCAGCATGAGTTTGACCAAACTGCAGGAAGTAGTGGAGGACTACTGGCATGCTCTGGTCCATGGGCTCACGGAGAGTCGGACACGACTAAACAACAACAAAAATAACACTGAGTCACAGAACAGTAAGTATTTGAGAGGCTGCAGCTGGCAATTGGAAATAATAATAAACCAATAATGGTAAAGATATAATACTACTACTACTACTACTACTACTACTACTACTACTACTACTAATAATAATTTATTGTGCTTCCAATATTAGGATATCATCTACCAACGGAGACGAAAGAAGAGGGACAAAAAAAAAGAGAAAAACGCCACGTGATCAGTTTTCTCTAACCAATTGGAAACGCCGCAGGTTGACAGGCAGTTCCAGCAGGGTCAGACGAGCAACATTTTAAAGGGCGCGGCCCTTTCAGCCAATGAGAACAAAGAGGAGCAAAGGCGAATGGGAGGAAAAGGGGGGGCGGAGGAAAAGGAGCGGCATCGCTACTGGTTCCCGCGTTCGGCAGCTCTTTGTTGCTGGAACGCTCAGCCAATGGAAGGGCAGAGTGGGCGGAACGTCGCCGCAGCTTCCCGCGGTTTCTTGGCCGCAGTTTAATTCGATGGCAGGCGCCGGGTGGGGGGTGGGGAGAGGGTTCCGTCCTGTGATTGGGCGGCCGGGCGTTCTGGCGCCAAGTTCGAAGCGCATATAAAGCAGCAAGCGGGCCGGGGCCTCCTTCCCACTGCCATCCGCACCCAGCGTCGCGAAGGGTTCCTGCCGCCGCCGCCGCCTCGCTCTTCGCCTCGCTCGCTTTTCTCTCTCGCCCGCCACCGGCCATGATCTCCTCCTCCGCCCGCAGCCCGCTCTCGGCTCGCAACGAGCAGCAGCGCCTCAATTCGCGACTGCCGCCGCTGAAGGATTTGGCGCTGAAGGACAAGGAGAACACGGTGGGTTGAGAAGGGGGAACCGGGAGCCCGTCGGCGGGCTGGGGAAGAAGGGCTTAATTTCCTTCCCGCGCAGTCCAAGCGCCTTCCCTTAACTTGATTAATGCGCCCAGGACAACCAAGGCCTTTGGGGGGGGGTGGGGGAGGGGGAGGCGATCCCCCTCGTTATCCTTATGCCCCTTAATTAGTCCTCGGAGCTGCCTTGCAGCACAAAAGTCCATGGCGAGTCGTCAAAACCGAGCCCCCCCCCCCCCACTGAATCAGAATTGTAGAGTTGGAAGGGATCCCCCCCCGGGTCATGTAGCCCAACCCCCTTCAATGCAGGAATCTCAACTAGATCACCCCTGACAGATGGCAGGAGTCTTGGAGGTCTTCTTCATTTTGGCGCTTCCTTTGCTTCATTAAAAAAGAAAAGCGACCTCCCTCTGTTCTGCCTTCGCACCCTTAAAAGTGCGCGGTTTTAATCGGCCTTTTGTGTCCCTCTCCTTGGGGTCCTGCAGCCTCCGTCGCTCAGCGCTACCCGGGTCCTGGCGTCCAAAACGGCGCGGAAGATATTTCAAGAGCCCGGCCTTGAGGCGGTGAGTGCCATCTTGGGAGGAGGAAAGCGGACTTGGTGGGGGAGGGGGAGCCATTTATGGGGGGAGGTGTTAAAATCGGGGGGGGGGCGCTTGATCTCGGGGGTCGTTTTGTGGCGAGGAGGCTTCTGTTCCCGCCGTCATACGAGTTGCAGGGGGCGCTGCTTAGCCTCCCCGGCTGAGCATTTGGCGCCAAATGCTCGAATTATACAAAGGCGCAGGAAGCCCCCAGGAAAGGGTGGGGCAGGGTTATGGGGCGGGGGTTGAAGCATTAGTAGCCTCTGGGTTGCTATAACCGACATTTTCTCCTAGGTGAAGTCCTCTGCCCAGGTTTCAGCCTGTAGATTTAAGGCTTAGATTCTCTGACTTTCTAACTTTCTTGTCATTATTAATTAGGTTTATCTGCTTACCTTCTGTGACTGCTTCTAAGTGGTTCATAAACGTAAAACGAATGCGTGATTAAAGCACACAGCAAAGGAAGCAATTCTGTCAGAAGCACTTCTGTATAAAACATTCCCTAAAACAAGCCCGCTGTAAAGAATAATTAAAAAGGGAATTTTAAAAGTTGGATGAAGATCAAGTTTAGGGGAATGCATGGCTGAATGAGCCTGACAGAATGCCAGTATGAGATGGTAAATGTCCTTTAGGTTCCTAAGTTTCCAAGAGAGATCTGAGCTCACATTGTATAAGGGCATCCAAATTACGATTATATATTGGCTGCCCAATTAATTTTCACTCTTAAGTCTAGCCTGTTTTACCTCCATCCCATCTGCTTTGCCTGTTCCTTTTGTTTCTAATTTTTTGTCAAAATTTACCTGGGTTTAAATCAAACGTCTCTTTCCTTGTGTCTCACTCCTTGGTAATAATCCAGCCCACACTTGTGTTATACATTTTGCCTCATAACTATAAAGTTCCTGATGTAATTCAAGTTCCACTCAATAGCTCTCTTGTCATTGTTTTAATTCAGTCTTATTTCCTTATTCATTTTTAAGCCCATGGCCTAATAATAATAATAATAATAATTTATTATTTGCATGCTGCCCATCTGACTGGGTTGCCCCAGCCACTCTGGACAGCTCCCAACAGAATATTAGAAGCATGATAAAACATTAAAAATTTCCCTAAACAGGGCTGCCTCCAGATATCTTCTAAAAGCCAAATAGATGTTTATTTCCTTGACATCTGACAATGGTTTTAAGCTTTCCATCACTTACCCTGCCCATGTGCTAAGTCAGCCTTTCTGTGTCTACATTTTTGTGTAGAACCCTACTCCTTTTTCGTTTCAAGAAAGGAGAGATTTGGTCTTGCGTTCATGTATTTTAGGAATGGGTTGATATATTGCATTTGTGACTTTAGGATGCACCTAAAGGAGTGACACAGCTGCCTTCAAACAGTGTACAAGATGAACCTCTGCTTCGGGAGAATCCCAACCGGTTCGTCATCTTTCCCATTCAGTACCATGACATTTGGCAAATGTACAAGAAAGCAGAAGCATCCTTTTGGACGGCTGAAGAGGTGAGAGGCTTGTGTTCCCTCCTTCCTTCTAGGTTTGAGTGGATGCAGGCATGATAGCAGACAGAGGTGCATTGCAGTCATATAGGCATATTTCAGATTCTCTTAACATTACTGCATTTTCATTGGCTGCTTTGTATATTTAGGTGGACCTCTCCAAAGATCTCCGGCACTGGGAATCCTTGAAGCCTGAAGAGAAATATTTCATTTCACACATCTTGGCGTTCTTTGCCGCCAGTGATGGCATTGTCAATGAAAATTTGGTAAGTATGCAGAATAACTTCTGGGTTCCATAGTAACTTAAAAGTACCATCTTCATGTTTCCTCCTATCCAAGCTATCGTAGCTTCTGGCGTATTAGGCGACTGGGCATATTAGACGACCCCCCAAATTGGCAGCTGCAATTTGGGGATTTGTCTTATAAGCCCAGTCGCCTAATACGCTGGGCAGCTCCGCACCGGGAGAAAGTTTAAAGATGTGAAAGCTTTTTGAGCTTCTCAAAAGTCTTCATTAGGCAAATGGAATATTCAGTT
Source organism: Podarcis muralis (assembly GCF_964188315.1). NCBI lineage: Eukaryota > Metazoa > Chordata > Lepidosauria > Squamata > Lacertidae > Podarcis > Podarcis muralis. The sequence goes on along the minus strand of NC_135657.1, from coordinate 92,429,928 downwards.
CATACATGAGTAGCCCATGTTTTTCATATTCCATGTTTCACAACTTGAGATGGCATGGCTATCGGGGTGGATCTACACACAGGAAGAAAACCCACTATAAAAAAAGTCAGAAATTAGATCATTATAACAAAAGGGGGAAAAACCCTATGGAAAATTGTGTAGAAAATTTCTTTGCTCTCTGGCGCCATCTCTTGTTGCACATTTATAATACATTCAAATTATTGTTTCTTTTACTAATATAGCTGAGTCCCAGGTTTCCTCTTGTCCAGAGGGAAATAGTTATGGAAGGAGTATTGAAAACCCAAGTCAAACAATATGTTTTAGTGTCCTCCTTTTTGTGTCCTCACACTGTTTTTCAATAAGAGTATGACAATTGCCTTTCAGTAGATCAGAATTTGGGTGCTTTGAATTTTTGCTGTTTTAAAAGCTTGGATGAAAAGTTTTCTGCTACTCCTAATACCTCAGCTAGATCTTGAAAAATTTTAAGGCTAGGTAATACAGTGGTACCTCGGGTTAAGAACTTAATTCGTTCTGGAGTTACGTTCTTAACCTGAAACTGTTCTTAACCTGAGGTACCACTTTAGCTAATGGGGCCTCCTGCTGCTGCCACTGCGCCACCGCTGCACAATTTCTGTTCTCATCCTGAAGCAAAGTTCTTAACCCGAGGTGCTATTTCTGGGTTAGCGGAGTCTGTAACCTGAGGTACCACTGTACCCTAAATTTCCATTCCCAAAAAAAGTTAAATTACCTTATATCCTTCTATCTGGGCTCTCCCCGCCCCTTGCTGTAATATTCCACTTGCAGAGATGTCTGTAAATCATGCTATCTCATTACTTGACTAATATGCTGCTGCATAATCTGGCAGCTGTCAGACATACCTTGCCATCAGCTTTTGCTGGTGGAGTGTCTTTTTCTAAAAAAAACTTTTTTCAAAAGAAGTATCATTTATAACTGAAATGGTATGTTGTGTCCTCTAGGTGGAGCGATTCAGCCAAGAAGTGCAGGTCACAGAAGCTCGCTGTTTCTACGGCTTCCAGATTGCCATGGAAAACATCCATTCAGAAATGTATAGTTTACTTATTGATACTTATATCAAAGACCCCAAAGAGAGGTTAGTGTTGTTTTGAGACAAATCTTTTCTTATTCTATAGTGATTTTTTTTTTTATAAAAAAAGTATATGCATAAATATTAAAATGCTTCAAAGCCTAGGTCATGTTTTTTTAAAAGTTCATGCTTTTTTAATTTACTAGCATTGTAGGAGGACACTTGATTCTCTTACAAAATGTGCAAAAAAAGTCCTACCTATTCAACGTTCTTGTATATTTCACTGCAATAGAGACTGTAAAACAGCATGAGCTTTGGCTGTATAATTTGTATTGATTTCTTTTAGTTAGGCTGCATTCTCTAATTCCTGGGTTCTAATCCTTGCTAATTTCTGGTCTCTTCATTTATCGGCCTAAGGGAGGGTGGGATACAAATCTCTCATTACAACAGATTGTACACTTAGTTGTGTTATTGTATCATTTTAGGGAATTTCTGTTCAATGCAGTTGAAACCTTGCCTTGTGTTAAAAAGAAAGCCGATTGGGCCATGCGCTGGATTGGGGACAAACAGGCAGCATACGGTGAGTGTTGCATTTGATTCTCCTTTCTGGCACATCTGTCCTTTTCCAACGTTTGACAAATCTCATCACCCAAATCAACAACGGGCTTTTCTCCCAACAGGAGAACGAGTTGTAGCCTTTGCTGCGGTGGAAGGCATATTCTTCTCTGGCTCTTTTGCATCTATATTTTGGCTGAAGAAACGAGGGTTGATGCCTGGGCTCACTTTCTCTAATGAACTGATCAGCAGAGACGAGGTAAGGCTTAACTTCCCATTTAGCTAATCAAACTATTTTGTTCCTGCTCTCTCAGATGCTTAAAAGGCGTAACACAAAAGGAAAAGGGATTGGGAGGGAGGAGGAAAAAGAAAGCAAATGTGGCAACTAGTTCTTAGTTTAAGAATTCTTAAATGTTTTCTGTATGGCAGGCAGAGAGGGAAGAAAGCTGCCTGCAGCTGCTCCTTTGGCTGATGGACAGAATGGGGGAGGGGGGTCCTCCCCCTTGCTATGGTGTTCTTCCTGGGAGTCTTAACTTTCCAGTAGCCCTTGGACCCCTGGTATGGCAAAAGCTGGGGTGTTAACCCTTCAGCTCTGTAACCCCAGGGCACTGTTTGCCTGTTCTTTCATTAAGCCCCCCCTCCCCAGGAAATTCATTTAAATCTTTCACAGTATCTAATTATTATTGATGACTTGAGCACATAACTTCCACCTAAAGGTTAATTCTGCTAGATGGAAGAATGTTTGAGAGGAAAGCTCACTGAGAATGAAAATGAATTTAATTTGCATTGCTGGCAGCCATGGAAAGCTGAAGATCGCCCAAAGTATTGTTCATATGGAACCTATGCAGAAATCTTATTACTTGTTACAGCCACTCTACTGTTTCAGGCTTTTCAGGTTTGCTGATGATAAAGAGGAAAACTGCATTCCCCACCCCCCAGCAGTTCTCTGAAATATCCCAATTATTTTTTTTCCCAGGGCTTGCACTGCGATTTTGCTTGCCTAATGTTCAAGCACTTGGTACACAAACCATCTGAGGAAAGAGTGAAAGAGATCATCACTAATGCTGTCAGGATAGAACAGGTAATTGGCAAGTCTTTCTGGTGGTGGCAAAAAGTGCCTGCAGAAAAAGGGTACGGAAAGCTTAAAAGTTAGCAGGGCGTTAAATTGTCTAGATGGTGTAAGATTTGCATACTTACATACTTGTTCACTTAAATGCAGGAATTCTTGACGGAAGCACTGCCTGTAAAGCTAATTGGCATGAATTGCACTTTAATGAAGCAGTATATTGAATTCGTAGCAGACAGACTGATACTGGAACTAGGTTTTAACAAGGTAAGTTCTGTGCTGTTTGCCTCTTAAGGGATGAACATTAAGCAACTGCTCTCTGGCTCGTTAGTGGAAATTTGTGATTAAGAAACAGACTAATTCAGGGGTGCAGTTTATTTATTTCAATTTATATTCTGCCAAAATGCACTCAAGGTGAACGTGCATTATAATGCTTTTTTGTACATAAGTCGTTTTGATTATCATTTTCAAGGGATGTTCCCTTTTACATATAACTGAGCCTTCCATCCGTGACTTGTGGATTTCATGTTCTTAATGCTAAATCTGCTGGGTTATTTTTGCAGTGACTCACTGTTATGCTTGCATAGTCTTGCTTAATTTTTCTATAGGTCCTTGGTCTATTGATTCTTTTTATATTTACAAAGCAAGGGTCCGTACTGGTAGAGAGGAGATCCCTAAATGGTTAAGGCATAAATTTGCACTTGTTGAATCAAACAAAAACAAAAATCCACTTGGTCCAGAACTTCTTGCAGTGATTCCAGTAATCTGCAGGTCATAGGTGATCCACAAGACATTAGCCAGCTAAGCAATGATGGACGATGGTCTTGGCTTGCTCTGCTCAGTAATTAATAGGCAGGTTATACATGAACATGTACCATTCAGGGTAAAGGTAAAGTAAAGGGACCCCTGACCATTAGGTGCAGTCGTGACCGACGCTGCGGTTGTAGCGCTCATCTTGCTTTATTGGCCGAGGGAGCTGGCGTACAGCTTCCGGGTCATGTGGCCAGCATGACTAAGCCGCTTCTGGCGAACCAGAGCAGCGCACGGAAACGCCGTTTACCTTCCCGCCGGAGCGGTACCTATTTATCTACTTGCACTTTGACGTGCTTTCAAACTGCTAGGTTGGCAGGAGCAGAGACCGATCAATGGGAGCTCACCCCGTCGCAGGGATTTGAACCGCTGACCTTCTGATCGGCAAGTCCTAGGCTCTGTGGTTTAACCCACAGCGCCACCGGCGTCCCTTACCATTCAGGGTAAGATACAGGCAAATAAAAAATGGATACTTCCATCAGGGAAAGCAGGAGAGAGAGAGCAGATGGGTCTTAAGAAATTGGTTAAATTTTATAGAACTGGAATTCAGGTGGGAGACTTACAGATACAAGCTGTGGGATCTAAAGATAGTACAGAATGAACAGAAACCAGGGTGCTATGGACCAGGAGATAAGAGGTGTAAAAGTACTGTATTTACTCGAGTCAAATGCACCGTGGAACCAATGCGCACCTCAATTTTCAGAACCTTGAAACCCAAAAAAAGTATTTGCTGGCGAATGTAAATGTGCAATCAAGTCTAATGCGCACCTCAATTTTCGCAACATAATTTGGCCAAAAAAAGGTGAGCATTAGATTCAAGTAAATACGGTAGGTTGTTTGGGACTAGATGTTAACAAGGTTATTTGTATGATGTTCAGCATTGCCTGTCAGTTTGTGTATCCTAGATAAGACCCATAAGTTGTCGATTTTATTTGTCTTCAGATATTCCAAGCTGAGAATCCATTTGACTTCATGGAGAATATCTCACTGGAGGGTAAAACTAACTTCTTTGAAAAGCGTGTGGGAGAATATCAGAGGATGGGGGTGATGTCGAATCCTACAGACAACTCTTTCACTCTGGATGCAGACTTCTAAATTGAACCCAAGACTGTTTTGGGGTTTGCTTGAAATAGCTAGCAGTCTGTCCAGTTGTCCTCAAAATCCTTGCTCTTATAATGTGTGGTGGTACTTTAGAAAAGTTTGAGAATTTGTTTGTTTCCGGTGCTGATAAATGTATTTGTACAATACATGGGTCGCTTGATTATCAGAAATATCGGTGCTTGCTGGTCTGTTCCGTTATCTGGTCATAGGTCACCAGTAGTTCCTCCACAGAAAAGCAAGTTATACGGGGTGCTGTATAGAAAATGGCAGTTTCAGGGCCTCTTCTATGGGCTGTAGACAAGCTGCAGAAGCTACATAACCACATTGCCTCTTAGCAGGTTTTAAGTCTTTATTTACTATTTTAATAATTTGTACATAAATATGGCACTTTAATAATAAAGGTCTGTCCTACAATTCCTTGAAAAGGCTGTGGTAATGTGGGAGTTTAGAATGAACTCTTTTTAGACTGCTTTTCACCTTCATTTCTCTGATTTACTTGCATGTAAATTAAATACCCGAAGTGCTGAAATGAAAATCTCTCGGATGTGTATGGCTTCCGATAAAAGTAGACTTTGTATAGAAGTAAAAACTTGAATAAAGCTCCAGTTTTCAAACTGCTGGATCAAATGCTGTTGAGTTGCCTTCTGAATGTGCACCTTTTTCTCTCTTCCACTCCCAGCTTTCCTTGCTGGCCTTTTAAAACCTTGGTTGAGCTGCAATTGCTTCTAACCCTGTTCTGAATGACCAGTGTTTTGGGATATAACTACTGTAAAGGCCTACACTTCCTTCCCATTCTGGAGGGGGGATGGTGAGGTATTTCTGCCAATGACCTGGATGTGTGTGAATGGCTGAATATGTACAACCGTTGAAGGCAAAAGGGGGGGGGGAGTGGGCAAATAAGTAAATTGAGTTTGCTTTATTGAAGGGGAAAGGGACATGCGGGCTGCTTCACAACATAGCCATCAAAGTGGTGTACAAGTCCAAAAGCAATGAAACACTCTAAAAACCTTATGAATCCAGCGAAATAAAAACAAACCATCTGTATGCTCTAAGAACGGAACAGTAAAAGGACCCTGACCATTAGGTCCAGTCATGACCGACTGGGGTTGCGGCGCTCATCTCGCTTTATTGGCAGAGGGAGCCAGCGTACAGCTTCCGGGTCATGTGGCCAGCATGACTAAGCCGCTTCTGGCGAACCAGAGCAGCGCACGGAAACGCCGTTTACCTTCCCACCAGAGCGGTGCCTATTCATCTACTTACACTTTGACATGCTTTCGAACTGCTAGGTTGGCAGGAGCAGGGACCGAGCAACAGGAGCGCACCCGGTCACGGGGATTTGAATCACCGACCTTCTGATCAGCAAGTCCTAGGCTCTGGTTTAACCCACAGTGCCACCCATGTCCCTATAAGAACGGAACAGCATCCTCATATAAAGCTGATATTCCATAAATGTCTGGGTTACGCCTCGGGAGAAGCCTTCCTAAACAAACAAAAAAATGACTCCAGTAGGCATTTCAGATATTGTGGGAGGAGTAAAACATTGGGCACAAAATGAAGATTGCAAATAAACTCCCGTGTGCTCTGCATGTACGTAGGGTCCCTGCACTAGTCTGATGGAGTGTGGCTATGGGGAGGAGCTTGCCATCTTGCTTGGACTGTCACCAGCTGAGTGGGTCCTATCTACATCGATTGCATCTGCTGTTTATAGTGACTGCAGAAATACATGTTTAGCTGTAAGCCAGCCAGTTTTTCTACATGCTAATGTTAAACCTTAACTCTGAAAAGTGTGGGAAGAAGTATTGCAAGCTGGGACAGATGTCAAAACCTACAGACAGGTCTTTGTCAGCCAGTTGACAAACATCTCTGCAACTTGGAGACGAGAGCTGCTTAATGCATTTTCCTCAAACCGTAAGCATATAAATATTGTGAATAAAAAGTGCTCTATTATAAACTGCTGACTTAAATGGAACTCTTGCCACAAGTAGCAGCCAATGGAATATCAAAGTGGGCATTCATATATTAGATTTTAAGGTCTGCCAGCATCACCAATGGCCAGAGATTATGGGTGTGGCAGCCAACATCTGAAGTGCCATAGTCTTCCTACCCCTGGGTTAAATTATGGCCACCATAGTTGCACAGAATTGGGTACAGTGGTGCCCCGCAAGACGAAATTAATTCGTTCCGCAAGTTTTGTCGTCTAGCGAATTTTTCATCTTGCGAATTATTATTTAGACAAAGGAAACAAAGTCGCGAGACTTTTTCGTCTTGCGAAGCAAGCCCATAGGGAAATTCGTCTTGCGAGGCAACTCGCAAACGGAAAAACCTTTTCGTCTAGCGAGTTTTTTGTCTTGCGAGGCATTCGTCTTGCGAGGTACCACTGTATTCTAAATTTACATGGCTACAAACTGAGCTAGAGGACATTGCCTACTGTCACTTTCTCTGAAACTTAGAGCTAGGTCTTGCCATGCATCCTGCCAAGGCTAAAGGGAACTGGCTCTGATTTTAATTTAAAGCGGCAATCCAAATGCACTAGATTGGAAGCCCCTTCTATAACCAGAAGGGAATACTTTGGATTGTGACATTAAGCTGCCTTGTGTACATTCTAATGTTCTTTATGATTTACAAGTCCCATCGGAGTAAATTCTACTCTTATCAATTAGACTCCTTGCTATTTCTCTGTCCCTTCAAAGTATTGGTAAGCCTGGGTGTTATTTATTTCAAACACAAAGGCAGCAATGTGCTGAAGCCCTTTTACAGTGGTACCTCGGGTTACAGACGCTTCAGGTTACAGACTCCGCTAACCCAGAAATACCGGTAGTACCTCGGGTTAAGAACTTTGCCTCAGGATGAGTACAGAAATCATGCAGCAGCGGCGCAGCGGCAGCAGGAGGCCCCATTAGCTAGAGTGGTGCTTCAGGTTAAGAACAGACCTCCAGAACGAATTAAGTTCTTAACCCAAGGTACCACTATACTTCCTAGGATCAGAATCAGTTCATTTTATTCTCCACATATTCATAATCATGGCTTGACTAAATGTCCTTGCAGTCTTTGCCAATTACTGGCTCTCATCTTCTATTGCATCCTGTACACGGTATAACTTTGTGCCAGAAGCAAAGAGGGCTTTTCATTTATTGAAAATCCTTAGAAGGTAGAGAAAATGCCAGCGAGATGGTTTTGGTATTAAGGTTTCTCTAGTGTTATGAGCTACTGTTGCCAGTCTGAAGGGGGGCAATTATGTCTTAACAGCAGGAATTACACTGAGGTGCTTGTTAGATGCCCCCAGAGAAACAATACCTTTGGGGGAATTTTATTTAATCCTCTTAATCTCTTCTGGAGTAGCAGGCACGTAGCTGAGAACAAAGGAAGGTTCAGAAGTTATTGTATGTTTCTACATAAAGCATGCAGCCTGAACTATACCAGTTGCCTAAACTGTGGGCATCAAAAATGGAAACTTGTAACCAAATATTTGGCCAAAATCTGACACACGCTCAGTTTTTTCTCTCGCAAATGCAAGTAGTTCCTGACCCTGCACACATATCTGGGTCCATGGGGCGAAACTTAGCTGGCAACTATTTTATGTACAGTGGTGCCCTGCAAGACGAATGCCTCGCAAGACGAAAAACTCGCTAGAATGAAAGGGTTTTCCGTTTTTTGAGTCGTTCCGCAAGACTAATTTCCCTATGGGCTTGCAAGTTTTCCTTTTTCTTAAAGCCGCTAAGCTGTTAATAGCCGCTAAGCCGTTAATAGCCGTGCTTCGCAAGAAGAAAAAACCTCAAGACGAGGAGATTCGCGGAACGGATTAATTTCGTCTTGCGAGGCACCACTGTATTGCAGTGATTCTTCCCCCGTTGCTGTCACTGAATGAGGCTAGTGCTGCTGGCTCAACATTTTCTGATATGAGCTGTGTTCCTAGCAGGGTGACCAGAAATGATGGGAAAAGCAGAAGAGGGGCTACTTGCTGTTGAAGGACAAGCTTCATCTGCTGAAACATTGTCCCTCTTCTACAAACTTATTGAAGTCGGTTATTCTTTGCATCCAGTCTACCTAGCTAAGCTGAGCAGCACTATGGATGACACAGGCTGTTGGTAGGGAAGTAGTTCCTAGCCAGCCTTACTCGGCCAGTAGACTTGTGGAACATGAGAGAGGGGGGGGGGGGCTAGGGCTGCCCCATAGCCTGGTGGAGGACCTACACAAACCTGGCGATGGCTGTCACCCTTGTTCCCATAGGACAGCTACAGAGGTGGTCTGTGTATAAAGGAAAATGAGTGAGCCTTGAGAGAATCAGCTTCTATTCACCACCAATATATTGAAAGCCACAAACTACATATGAGATTAAACACTGGTTCAAAGGAATTCAGATTCAGTTCTTTATCAAGCTTCAACTCCAGTTCTACAAATACTCCAGGCTTAAGAAGCTGATTGTTTGTACTGTAATAATAATACATCCTATTAGCATAGCTCAGTTATGGCTTACATCTGGCTCCCCACATGTTGCTGGACTCAAAACTCCCTCTTGGTCGTGGTGGCTTGGGCTGATTGGATTATCAAACTACAACTCTCAACCATATCAGTAGGGAAGCCCTGATGAAGAATCTTACCCAAGTGTTTTTTAAGGTTTGGGGTTATTTTTGTTGCCCGTTCTTCCCACACAGGGAGGGGTACATAAATGTGTAACTGTAGTACAGTGGTATCTCTGGTTAAGTACTTAATTCGTTTCGGAGGTCCGTTCTTAACCTGAAACTGGTCTTAACCTGAAGCACCACTTTAGCTAATGGGGCCTCCTGCTGCTGCTGTGCCACCGAAGCATGATTTCTGTTCTCATCCTGAAGCAAAGTTCTTAACCTGAAGCACTATTTCTGGGTTAGTGGAGTCTAACCTGAAGCGTCTGTAACCTGAGGTACTGTACCACTGTATATTAAATTTGCCAACCAAGAGGAGATTCCTCCATGTAGGTGCATTTTAACCTATAATCTGAAGTCGCTGAGGAAATGCAATACCAAAGATACCATCTAGAGTAGCCACTCTCAGAAATGTGCAATTTCTAAGAGGTGGGTTTATCTTTGATACCCCCCCCCCAACAATCAGATGGCAAAGAGCCAAATGGCAGAAATCTCCATTATTATGCCCGACAGACTTCTACTAAAAGGGGGAAAAGAACCGCGGCATATTGTGTGCATCAAGGAAAACCACAGGTTTATCTGAAATCTTAACAATTTCCCTGTTTGATTTGCACGGGGGAAAGCTTTCCTCCCTTATGCTGCTCCTATCGCAGCTGCTATAGTCAGATTAGAGTTGTGCCAGATTTCCATTTGCACTAAATCACAGCTATGGGTACCTTTCCAGAACAGTAATGTTGTATAGCAGGTCATTGAGATTTTTTGTTCATGTACTAGTGGAGCTGGCAAGCATTGAAGCACCTGCCTAACAATATTTCTTTTTAAAAAATAATCTTTATAGAAATGCTTTCCCTTGTCAAAATGAAAACTTCGTGCATGATGGGTAGGCAAGTCGTGTTCCATTTCTAGGGTAGGTTTTTAATCTTTACACATTTCGTATCTGATTTAGATATTCATTAGATCAGGCTTCCTCAAACTCGGCCCTCCAGATGTTTTTGGCCTACAACTCCCATGATCCCTAGCTAGCAGGACCAGTGGTCAGAGATGATGGGAATTGTAGTCTTAAAACATCTGGAGGGCCGAGTTTGAGGAAGTCTGCATTAGATTGGCCTAGCTGTTCCAAACGCTGCATGGACTCCGCTATACAGCTGCAAATGAAACGTTTTAAGTGTGTTGCAAATTGCAATATACAAATGTGACATTAGATGGCGACAGTGAGCTATGGCAAATTCAATGTATTTTTCAAAATATTTTTTTTTAAAAAAAGCGTTTTCACAAGTGTGTAAATTCCACCCATGTATCTCCACAATGATAGATTCTGTATAAAGTGGTACCTCAGGTTAAGTACTTAATTCGTTCCGGAGGTCCATTCTTAACCTGAAACTGTTCTTAACCTGAAGCACCACTTTAGCTAATGGGGCCTCCCGCTGCCGCCGCCAGAGCACGATTTCTGTTCTCATCCTGAAGCAAAGTTCTTAACCTGAAGCACCATTTCTGGGTTAGCGGAGTCTGTAACCTGAAGCGTATGTAACCTGAGGTACCACTGCAACTGTATACAGGCAAGATTCCTTCTACGCCATAAGTGATGCTTCCAAGCATTGCCTAAGGCTACGTTTTCCATGGTACTACCTGTAAAAATGTATTGCGTTGGATCAGGACTTAGCTATACATCAAACAAATGAGATGCAAACATGAGTAACCCAAGTCCTATTTATTTCAATGGGCCTACTCTAAGCAACTGGGTAAAGCAATCCTAGTTCTCTGCTGCCCCTGCTGGGGCTTTTTGGACTGGGTAGAGGTGGTCCCTTGGCCCACCTCTTCCAGCTAAACCTGCCCCCCAGCACCTCTGCAACCGGAGTAAAGCAAGTCTCACTTTGTAGGTGTGGTTCCCCCCTGCGCAGACAGTAGGAGTACCCTTCATGGCATGCCCACCAAGAGTGGACACTGACATACAAACATTTCCCAGTACAGTCGTACCTTGGAAGTCGAATGGAATCCGTTCCAGAAGTTTGTTTGACTTCCAAAACATTCGTAAACCAAAGCGCGGCTTCCGATTGGCTGCAGGAAGCTCTGTTGGATGTTCAGGTTCCAAAGAATGTTCACAAACTGGAACGCTTAACTTCCGGGTTTGCGGCGTTTGGGAGTCAAAACGTCCGAGTACCAAGGCGTTAGGGATCCAAGGAACAACTGTACAAACCAAACCTTGGCAATGCAATCGTTTTAACGCAGCCTCTTCTCTCAGTCAGAAAAGCTTACAACCAGACTACCTGCTCAACTCTTCCCTGAAGTTACATCGCTTTTTTTTCCGGTAGTGTCGCACCTGATGTGAGGGAGCGTCTCCACCCCCATCGTCCAGCTCCAAGGGCCTTCTGGCGGTTCCCTCACTGAGAGAAGTGAGGTTTCAGGGAACCAGGCAGAGGGGCCTTCTCAGTCGTGGCGCCCACCCTGTGGGCACGCCCTCCTGTCAGATGTCAAGGAAATAAACAACTATTTGACACCTGAAGACAGCCCTCTTGTGTTGACCTCAAAAGGCTTGCTGGTCTGGAAGCAGCATATTAATGTCAAGATCCCTGCCTAATTGGTAGCAGCTGTAGCGTTGAGCCCATTTGTTTCACGTGCTTTGATTTGTAGCTGAAGGGGGAGGTAATGGTTGATACCAGCCACCTGTGTTCCCTTGTGATGTCGCCTGCCTGGCCCTATAAAGGTTGTATGTATGTTTAGTTAGGTGTGGACAAGCTTTCTTCTCGCTGTGGAGTCTGTCTCATGGAATACTGTGAGCAGGATTGAGCCAGGAACCATTGGACCTTTGCTGTAAGTTTGTACCCTTCTTTAATAAATTGTTAAAGGTTTGGGAGTCTTTCTTTGGAGTTCCTGTGTATCCAAACTCTTGTGAGCTCTCCTCTGGCTCTGCAGCATGTTTCACCTGCATATGGAAGGGTGTTTTTGTTTTTAAATTATTTTTATTGGTTTACAAAAGTGCATACCTTGTCACAGATTTATAGAAACCGTCCTAGTTTTTTATTTGATTCTGGAATGTCCCACTTTTCCTTAGGATGTTGCTATTTGCATCAGATAAATGTTGGAGGGTATGGAGTTGTGTGTCCACTGAGCTAAGGAGAGAAGTAACAATACAACCTTTAGAAGACACTCTGTATAGGGAAGTGGTTTTTTTATGTTCAATGTTTTACTATATTTCTATATATGTTGGAAGCTGCCCAGCATGGCTGAGCCTGCCCAGTCAGATGGGTGGGATATAAATGATAAAATTATCATTACCATTGTTATTATTGCTATGGAGCAGATGTCCCTATTTTCATCAGAGAAATGTTGGAGGGTGTGGATAAAGCAATGTGTTGTGTTGCAGAGGCTGCTGTTAGTTAAAGACATGGGTCATTAGAATGAATGAATTCTACACATTTAGAAAACGGTGCACATTTCCTTTGACAAAGGAGTAGGTGATCCTCCTGCTGAGGCAATGCAATTCTGGTTTCTACCCCCAGTGCTCATAATCTTGAATTATATACATAGTTGTCTGTGTTTTTTAAAGATGAATGTTGAATGGAAGACATGTTTTACAATGCTACTGGCAGAACATCTTGAAATCTGAAACCTCAAACGGCTTTAGTCTACCATGTATAGTGCAGGCTAACTTCAGGGTCTCTTCTGAAAGATGTTTTTAATTCATTCACCACACGCCGTTACGTAGAATTGCAGGCCTTGAATTAAGATGTGTGGTGCAAGCATTTGTCACCAGAGGGCAGCATGATGATCCTGATTATTTCTTTTACTCTGCTTGGGGAGTTATGCTTATGTACTATATTTGTGTGCATGTATAGACATTTACAAGTCATTTAATGCTTTTTAAAAATCTAACCGTATATGCACGTTCTCGTATTTGTGTGAATGTGCTCCTAGCAAAATTTACTTAAAGCTTTTAATAGCACAACTCCTCCCTCTCCCCACTATGTTTTTTAAAAAACCCAAATGATAAGCTCATATAGTGTTAAGTTGTGGGAGAACATATCAGATGACACAGCGATTCTTCAAACAGCTCTTGTTTATTCATAGGCCAGAACAGAACTGAAGGGTTCAGCCAGGCTGCTTATATAGAGCTCCACTACAACACAACAGTAGCAACTTTCTGTAAATAGCCAATCACTGAATGTCACTTTCAATCCCTTATTTGCATATGCGGACCTGAGTGAAAACTATCTACAATATCCCCCTGCTGGCCCAGGGTGAGAACTTCAGTACATAACATATAGTATGTTTGTGTAAACAATGACACCAAACTTTAGTAACCCCCACCCTCCCTGAAAAGCAGGAAGCAACAGAGAGAGGAAGAGATACCAGGAAATGGAAGCCCCTCCCTGTCTTGCTGTTGAGGTCCATTTTGTCCTTTCCTATCTTTCCCAAAGCAGAGTGGGCACCCCATGGTTGGACAACCACTGAGCTCTTAAGGATCTGCCTTTATTGCTTGCAGATATTCATGGGCAAAATGTGCAGCAACAAGCAAGAAAATGAAATAATATTTTATGCAGTTTTTTTTAAGGGAAGCAATCCTTTTGGACAGGGTACCAGAGCCTGTCTGCAGTATAATTTTAATATCCTGTGTTGAATAACGATAGGCCATCTCTTGCAGTGCTGTATAATTGCATTCTAACACAAATACTGGGCCGCATTATATGACAGCCAGGATGAGGTCAAATTGAAACAGGCTAAATTTTTAATGCTACAACTGGAATGCGATTTTGAGATTTACAAAGAAAGTAAGCGTATCCTGAAAGTATTTCCATAAATCACATTTAAAACACAGCACACCCCTACTCACAGAGGTTTTGAAAATGGCTATAAGCAGCAATTTCGGACATAATCCTATACTCAAGATCCACCGACTTAGGGCCTTTTAGCAGAAGTGGGGAAGTGGGATCATACTGGAGGACCGGTTTGAGAAATGGCCAACCCTCTACAGGTCACTTTCATAGAATCGTAGAACTGTAGAGTTGGAAGGGACTACGAGGGTCATTTAGTTCAGCCCCTGCAAAGCAGGAATCCTGCTCGCAGCCATCCCTGTGTGGGCTCGAACCACCAGCCTTCTAGTTAACAGCAGACACAATGAACCACTGTGCCATTGTAGCCATCGTTTCCCTCTCCTGCACCTGATGTTTTATGTCGGGATGGACGAGTGAATGCACCCAAACCACATAATGGATCAAATGGGGAGATCTAGTGGACCTAGTCTGGCCTCCTACTGCAGGCCTATAAGATTAAGTGGGGACCCTGCTATGCCAGGGGAATACAAGATTGGCTACTTGTGAAAAATATGCCAGTGGAATATTATGTTGGCAGGGTTGTTCTGCCAGCAGAACAGTCAAAATGGGATGGAGATATGGGCAGACTATGGGTATTATGGGGGAACAGTACACATGATCCATCCTATATCCCTTCAATCCATAACCAAGTGTCTCTTCCCCGCTCCCATGCCACTGGGAGAGAAGAGAGAGACTTGTGTCAATCATGAAATGGGTCAGGTGAGTATTCCAGGCAGAATAAGCTGATCACCGAAAGGGGGAGAACCCTATTCCCAGCCAAAAATGGGAAAAGCCAGGTCTGTGCACGCTTGCATGCGAAGGAGCAACAGATACACACAGATTCCCCCTTTGCCAGGCAAATTGAAATAAGTCTACTGGTCGCTTTTTGTCTTTCCATTAAATAATCTTATTATTTATCCACAGAACAACCTTGTTATAATTGACAATTCACATGAGGGACAATTAGTATTGACATTGGGCCAATATAGAGTGTAAAACTGATAAGAGCTCAACAACAGCCACAGCACAAACCCCTAAATCCCAAAACAGCACTAAACCAGCGAAAGAGAGGTGTTGAACTTCACGGCCTATCTGGAAGCTGTGACCTCGTAACTTGAAAATGCTTTCTTTGCAATTCCAGCTGTGTTTGGGTTCGTTGTTTACACAGCAATACAAAAAAGAAAAAGAAAAGGCTATTGTGTCGTGTCTTCTGCTGTTTATATGTGAACATGCTACGAGTTGAGTTAATAGTAAATTAAAACATTCACGTGAAGCGTACTTCCAGTAACTTCAGCCCGTTAGATCTAGCCCTTCCCCTCTAGGGCAGCAGCAAACAAGTCTTTGCCCTCTTTTATACGGCAGCCATTCTGCCATATCTGACAAGTTCTGTTGTGTTTCTGCCCACTTGGGTTTTTTTGCTGCCTGCCTCTGAATTCATTCAACACAAATGGGATCTAGCTTAAATCCAGAGCTAGAATAATACAGCCTACAATGAAGAACCCGCTTCATCACTTAAATATTTCTAGCACACTTTCTTCTTGTGCGTGGAAAGTTAGTAAGCACAGCTCCTTTAATTCAGAACTCCTGACTCCTACAAGTCCCACAGGGACTGTACTGAGGTCTATGTACATCAAGGACTGGCCGAAGCAGTGAAGATTGCCCAATTCCAAAAAGTACCTGCAAGAATCCTATAGGGTATGGGACCAGGGTACCTTACTTAACATATAGCATCGCCCCATCTATGCCTTCCTGAAGAGGTCTGTTCCACACAATATAGGAACCGAGCCTTTAGTGTGGTGGCTCCTAGCCTTTGGAACTCTCTCCTGTAGCATATCAGGCAGGTGCTGCCTCTATCTTCCTTTTTTCAGGAAGTCTTTTATGTGGAGATATTTATCCAGTAACAATGTGGTGAGGCAGCAGTGCTCACCTAGCTGCCCAACAGCTGCAACCTTGGAAGAAAAGTAGGGAAGCGGCAAGACCTTCCCGCCCCCAATATCCAGTGGCAACACAGCTGTCACCGAGGCCCAGTGAACGCAGCCGGTCCACCATGTTGTCCTCTGCTGTCTTTAACCCTATCGGCATATGTACAGTGGTACCTCGGGTTAAGTACTTAATTCGTTCCGGAGGTCCGTTCTTAACCTGAAACTGTTCTTAACCTGAAGCACCACTTTAGCTAATGGGGCCTCCTGCTGCTGCGCCGCCACTACATGATTTCTGTTCTCATCCTGAAGCAAAGTTCTTAACCCAAGGTACTATTTCTGGGTTAGAGGAGTCTGTAACCTGAAGCATATGTAACTCGAGGTACCACTGTACTGGATTTGAAATTGTTCTTATATATGGAACAACTTTTGCTTTTGCTGATCCTCCCCCGCAAAAAGCTCAACAATACTCTGGTGAATCCAATCCCAATCGGTAGATCACTGCCAGTTTTTTTTTAATAGTGGGAGTAGTCTCTTGGAAGTTGGATGTGCTTGATATATGGAATGCAATGGAACAACAACAACAAATCCTGCCTTAGCTCATTGCCTTTCACTTCTTTCAATGCCTGTTCACCATCACTGGAAGATGGGTGAGCTTTTTTCCTCCCCTGACCAAATTCCACTCTGGCTTTGAGCAGTCTGTCAGGTTACTGGCCACACAGCTTAAAACAGAGCCATAGGAAAAAGATAAAAGGACGCCAATGGTTTCTCCAGATGCTGGCTTATAGAATCATAGTTGGTGGGGCTTTGCAGGAAATGGAGCTAGGAACATGTCCAACAGGTAGATGTCCAGTTACAGATAGGTAGCCGTGTTGGTCTGCCATAGTCAAAACAAAAAAAATTCCTTCCAGTAGCACCTTAAAGACCAACTAAGTTAGTTCTTGGTATGAGCTTTCGTGTGCATGCACACTTCTTCAGATACACTGAAACAGAAGTTGCCAGATCCTTCTATATAGTGAGAAGGTGGGGAGGGGTATTACTCAGAAGGGTGGTGGGAATGGGTGATTGGCAGATAGCTGTGATGAGCCTGTTGACGACTCTTAATGACTGCAATAGGTCTTACAGGAAAAAGCAAGGGGTGAGAAGGTGAAAAATGGCTTTGTCATGTATAATGAGATAAGAATCCAATGTCTTTGTTCAGACCAGGTCTCTCCATGGTTTTAAGTCTTTAAGGTAGATGTCCAGTTGCTGTTTGAAGACCGCTTAATTATTATTGTAGAATTATAAGACTATTGTATAATCTTGGAAGGGGCGTGGCTGTGTTGTGACTATCACAAGGGGACCCTGCACGTCTGAATATGCCACTGTGTCACTGCTAATCTCCCTGGGACGAATGCTCAATAAACAGGGTGTCTGGAAGTGCCCTAATTCTCTTATTAAACAATGATTAAATAATAAATAAATAAGGTGATGGACTACTAAATAGTGCCTTCCCCTTCATGGAGCATGGAGAACAAAGAAAGTCCATTCAACCACACAGCTGACTCAGAGCCGTCACCCACCGTTGCTCCTGGCTTTTGTTCCCTTGAAGCACAGATCTGAGCAAATGAAGCCTTAAAGCATAATAAAAAAATTGCATTATTGTGTCAAGAGCATTTAACTGCTTGGAGAAGCTATGTGCTCATCTTGTTTTGACGTGCGCTAAATGATGGCAGATATTCCAGCAGCACAAAAGCCTGATTAGGAAGTAAGATGCAAATGAGTAATTAACAGGAGCTTGTCAATATCTGCTCCTTATACAGTTCTGCACATGGGACAACAAATGGAAATTATCCTTACGCACATATTCAAATTGATGTTGCTTTCTCTTGCTTGAGGAATAATCAGACCATAGCGACCTCACATTTCAATTACTTTTATGAGATGCTTTACCACCCCATATTAGACACTCTCTACAAGTTTTGATGAGACTGGGGGTGCTTCCACACTGCTGGAATTAATGTGGAATAGCTATGTTTTATTTACTCTGCTTTTATGGGATATCTGGAGTTTGTGCACAAAACGCCTCCCTCTCATGTTTTCTCTATTCAACTTCCATTTCATTTTCGGAGCTCAGAAAATATGCATTTCCCCCATAACTAAATGGAATAACTGCACAGTTTCTCCGTGGTGTAAATGGATGCTATTCTGGTCAGTAATGGCTCATATTGGAGGCATTTCTTTCTTTATTTCTGGTTTGTCAACTCTGTCATTTTAATCATTCCCTTTCCAAATAGCATTGATTTTACAGTGGTACCTCAGGTTAAGTACTTAATTCGTTCTGACGGTCTGTTCTTAACCTGAAACTGTTCTTAACCTGAAGCACCACTTTAGCTAATGGGGCCTCCTGCTGCTGCCATACCGCCAGAGCACAATTTCTGTTCTCATCCTGAAGCAAAGTTCTTAACCCGAGGTAATATTTCTGGGTTAGCAGAGTCTGTAACCTGAAGTGTATGTAACCCGAGGTACCACTGTATATCCATTTTTTCTTCTCCCTAGCTCTAAATTGCAGTGCACAGGGTAGGGAGGGATTTATGAGGGGATATTTTCCCACCCAATGAAAATTAGTGCACACTTCAACATTTGGAACTGGGGAAAGGGGTCCTGTCCACTTGGTTACAGAGTATTTGATGTCTGGTAGCAGAGTTGCTATTGCCAAATTGCCAAATGGAGCACTTCATGTTTTCAGATTAATTTAACTACTGTGTCTCCGCATTCCCACTTTCCCCCTTCTCACTGGAACACGGGTGGCAGATCTTGGGCTTTAAAAATTCAATGGCGCCCTGCACGACACCAAAATTCCCCCATCTTCCATTGTTTGTTATTGTTGCAGTGCCTCTTCCGGCACCCTCTCGGTGCCCAGTGTAGGCGAACAGGTCACACTCCCCTAAATCTGCCTCTGGGGAGTGCAGAGAAAACCTCAACTTGTTCAAATTATTGTATGTATATGGGACAGATCTGAAAATCTGCCTCTGATTTTGAGTTCTTGGAGCCTTTGAAGATTTCACCCTAATCTAATAAGATTTAGAGCAACTTTACAGATCTTGATACCATCCAGATGTTGTAGACTACAACTCCCATCACCCATGACCTTTGTACTGAGTAGGGCAGATGGGAGTTGTAGTCTGAAACCTATGGAAGGTACCAGGTTGAGAGGGGGGTTGATTTTAGATGTCCAGTTTCCTGGCATCTTTAACTAATCAAACATTTATTCTGTGTTAATGTTACCTTTAAAGAAAAAAGAAAAAGCAATCCCTTTATTGAAAAATCTTAGAATAGTGCTAGGCTGGGGAAAAGAGGAAGCAGCCGTTGTGACTGCCACAAGCATGAGTCTTGGATCAACACTCTTGGATCAGCTACAGGAGAAAGGGGGGCAGATTTGTAATTGATAAAAGGTTCAGTCAATCAGCAAAGGTAACTTCTGATGGCAATGTAAACTATATAGCTCCTTGGTTCAACCCTCTAAGAAAGCTCATAATCTGACCAGGAATGGTTAAATGTAGATCCACCATGCAAACTCTGTATGCAGGTTGGGAATACCTTTGTGAAAACTGCAGCAAGTGCACAGGATGAAAGATAAGGACAAGATATATACAGTGGTACCTCGGGTTACATACGCTTCAGGTTACATACGCTTCAGGTTAAAGACTCCGCTAACCCAGAAATATTACCTCAGGTTAAGAACTTTGCTTCAGGATGAGAATAGAAATCGTGCTCCGGCAGTGCTGCAGCAGCGGGAGGCTCCATTAGCTAAAGTGGTGATTCAGGTTAAGAACAGTTTCAGGTTAAGAACGGACCTCCGGAACGAATTAAGTACTTAACCTGAGGTACCACCGTACAGTGGTACCTTGGGTTACAGACACTTTAGGTTACAGACTCCGCTAACCCAGGAATAGTACCTCGGGTTAAGAACTTTGCTTCAGGATGAGAACAGAAATCACGCAGCAGTGGCACGGCAGCAGGAGGCCCCATTAGCTAAAGTGGTGCTTCAGGTTAAGAACGGACCTCCAGAACGAATTAAGTTCTTAACCCGAAGTACCACTGTATCTCAATAGGTTTTATTTTACTGTCTTGTTTTCTTCTGTTTCTGTATAGAAAACTATGATACCTTTGTGGGTGGACATTTTGGGTTCACATGAGACTCATTTTTTTATAATGTTTCTTGATGCCCACTGGTAGTTCTCTTGTAATACAAAGTTTGAGAATTGCTGGCTTAGTTGTTCAACTGATGGACTGATGAAAACTTGCAGCTCTGCTTACTACTACGTAAGTTATCCGCCAAATCAGCTTCTCTCTAGAAGCCCATCAACACAATTAAGCAGCATCTGAAGCATCACTTATCCATCTAACAGGAGAATACAATAAGCAAAGATGAAGAGATTTTGAGTTTTAGGTCATCATCTGTCAATATATATTAATAAAATTCACAGAGAGGACATGACCTCAATTGAACAGCCTCTGAAATGATGCATGTTGCGGGACTTCCGGGATAGCGCGAACGGGTAATGGCGGATTCCCTCCGAGCTCCGGAGGGAATCGGCTCCGCTAAGGACGGGTCTTGCCGTGCCGGCGACATGGGGACCCTCAGAAACCGCAGGCGCTGAAGCCTGCGGACATGGTGACTCGGTGGGCTCCTTAAGCGCCCTCCCTGACCCGCGAAGAGCCTTTTTAAAGGCTACGGAGTGGACCGGAGAGTGGCGTGGAGCTGAGAGTCGATCGCTGCCTTGGCGGAGCGAAGCCGCGAGCCATGACCGGAGAGCGCTGTCTTTCTTCCTGAAATTTGGATTGGAAATGCAACCCGTGAGTAAAAGGAAATTTCGGCACTAAAAGTTTCTTATTTATGAATTCGAGTACGATCGGGGGGACGTGTCAAAAAGGAAGTCCGCACTCCCCCTTCCCCACCAAAAGACTTAAAGCAAAGAGAGAGCACCAGGTCGGAAAGACTTTGGTGCTTAAACTGAGAACTTTCATAAACTGAATTAAGAAGTAATTTGTGCAGGAGTTGAAGAGAGAGGAATTCCAGAGGTTTTGCTTTTCAAGTTGACCCCCCCCAGACCCGGGGGGCGCTCTGCGCGGGAGCCCGAGAAACAGAATAAGGAGTTTGACAGCTGTCAAAAAGAGCTGTCAAACGACTAGCCGAAACGTGGAACTGTGTTACAACTGCCTTTTTGGATTAAGTGCTACACTGAAACTGAACTGTTTGAACTGATTGGAAACAAAATAATCTTTAACAACAAAGTAACTGTCTGTTGGGTGAGATTTATGATGGAAATCCCCCTGGAGGGAACTGATGACATTGCAATGGCTGCCGAAGGAAAATTACTGGCAGAGATACAAAAAATGTTTTGTCTGGTGGGAACCTTGCAAGAACAGAGCGCAATCATGACTGAACAGCTGGTGACCTTCGATCTTAAACTAAGCATCTCTGTTGATGGGACCAAACAAGTGGAAAAAAAATCTGCAGCCACAGAAGGAGAGATAACCCCATTGGGGGAAGGAGAAGAAGAAAGAGTTCAACAAGAATGCAAACAGAAACCTGCAACTTTTGGGAACCAAAGAAACAGGGAAGACAACCAAGGGAATACAAGTCTGCAGGGCCAGAAGAAGAGAGAAGCCCCCGGAATAACCAGATTACTGAGCCAACAAAGAATGAACAAGTTTGATGGGGACTTCTTTCTTGGGTTGGACTTTGGGAGATTTGTTCCTATTGGACAGATACCGTCTTTGTTTGACCTGGAAGAAAGAAAATATGAGGAGCTGGAGACGGAACTTCATGGAGAAGGGAAGACCAACAAAAAGGACTATAAACAAAATCGGCGGGGAGAGACTAACTGGGGCCTGAGGGCCTCGGACGTGAGAAATCCGGGCTAAAACTGTTGTCTTATTTTGAGGATACTTATTTGGGTAGGGGCAAAACGGGGGCAGGGGGGAGGGGAATGTAAGGTGGTAAAAACCTGGGATTTGGAACTGAAACATTATGATTTTGGATTTAATATAAAGAAGGATGAGTTTGTGGGAGAAAAATTAGGCCGACCTTGGAGAATAGATCCAAGATGGGAAAGGGAACATGTAAAAGTATGACAATTTAAAAAATGGGAAACAGATAAATTGGAAGGAAAGATTTGAAAAATTTTTAAGAGATTTAATAAATAATTTGCTGAGTTATGTAATGAAAATGGAAGGTGGGCAGGGGAGTGCGGGGAAGTCACTGAAAGAAGGGAATGAAAATTTGGTTATGTTTTGTTTTGTGTTTGATTTATTTTTGTTTGGATTTCTTTTATGCAAGTTGGTTTTTTTTTTTTTTTAAAAATTGAAAACTGAATAAAAATTATTTAAAAAAAAATATGAAATGATGCATGTTGCTAAGGTTTTGCAATCTGAACAAATCAAGCAGTTCAGACTAAGCCCAAACAACATCAGCTGGGAAATAAATAAATATAAAATCACCAGCAAGTGAAACCAGAATTGGATTTGATCTTGGAGACAGCAGCCTGATCTTTATTGATCATCTACTCATTTTTAATTCCATTACTCACAAGGGAGACTAGGGATCTAAATTTATGAGGTATTTATAGAATCCTATTCCTCCGTCTCCAGACAGTCTCCCTTTATTTTTAAAAAAACAAAAGTCAGTCTCTTATTTTTAATTTGGGTGGCTGAGTTGATAGTTTCTTTGGAAAGTCTCACACGAGTTAAACTTCGAGAATATATGCCAAATATGTGAATCTTTACTGCAAATTATTGAAATATCTGCTATGCAGGAGAGTAGTAATATTAATCATGTTCTTCCTCAATAAAAGCACCCAAATGTCACGGAATATTATCTTTGTGTGAATGTCTTTTAATGCAGTTAATCTTCCTACCTAAATTGGTTCAGTGGGCAGAGGTCAGGAATTTCACTGAATACCAAATCTAGGCATTTAATAAAACTGAAGGAAAGAGCTTAGTGGCAAGAATTTTTTCTGCCCAGCATCTACGGGGTTCTCATGGAAAAATACTATATTCCCACCATTCAGCCGCAAATGTCTTCACTGATTGATTTAAGACTAAAATTGGCATTTCACAGCCTGCTCTGATAGCTCCATTCTTGCTTCCTACCATTTTATCCTTTAATCCTGTCACAACAACTTCTCAAGGAGGCAGACTGATAAATTCCTCCCTCCCCCTTAGAATAAATGCTTATGGGGGGGGAGATAGCTTTCTCAAAGGGATCACTTTCTCAAGACAACAGTTCCCAGTACGGGGGCAAAAATACACCTTAGTCCAGACCAAAGCAACTACCTAAGGTAGCAAGTGTTGGGAAGCAGCTAGGGTGCGCAGTCCCAGCTCCTTCTCCTGCAGCCCCTGGCTGTACTGTTGGATAACAAACCTGTATGTGTCCTTTCCACAGGGCCTGTATTCCATAACTAGTCCTCTGGTGTGCGTTGAGGACACCACACAGTTGCCAGTATAGTCGTACCTCAGAAGTTGAATGGAATCCGTTCCGGAAGTCCGTTCAACTTCCAGAACGTTCGGAAACCAAGGCATGGCTTCTGATTGGCTGCAGGAAGCTCCTGCAGTTTCGGGTTCCGAAAGAACGTTTGCAAACTGGAACAGTCACTTCTGGGTTTGCGGTGTTCAGGAGCCAAAACGTTCGACTCACAAGGCGTTCAACTTCCGAGGTACGACTGTACAGAAGTAAGATTCAGCTGCCAGACTAGTTGGTTTCTGTAAGTGGAATGCACCATCTTGTCCTTTGTCTCAGCCACCCAATGTGGCTTATTATACCTTTCCTAATCTCTTCCCTTACCCCCCATACAATTTGAAATCTTTGAAAATGATTTAGGTTTGCTGAACAATCTGTGTTTCCCTTACTATAGAACTGGGTTGAGGGTTCTTTATTGCATCTTTTCCCAACTTTGGGTCCCCAGATGTTCTAGGACTACAATTCCCATCAACCCCAGCCAGCATGGCTCAATGGTCAGGAATGATGGGAATTGTAGTCAAGCAACATCTGGGGGCTGAAGGTTGGGCAAGGCTGCTCTATTGGACCTCTTGCCTTTCTCAGAAAACTCAATCTAGGATACTACCCTCAGATGTCTGACTTGTTGCTGCAGGTAAAGGGTTTTGTTTTACCTGGGTGCTTCCAGACTGTTGCTACTTTAGGGTGGGGTTCAGCCACCCCTACCCCCCGGTGGACTTTTTGCGATAAGGAAAGTGATTGGAAAAATGCATTGTGGAGTGTATATGCTTGACACAATGTCATATAACCCTTCTGCAGGCGAATCAAAATGGATGCTGACATTGTCTAACCTCCCCACAAAACTTTGTGCAAACAAATCAGGCCTGATTGTTCAATAAACATGTTATCTGGAACTGATGTGTCTTGTTTGCTACCAAAGCCTACACTGTGAAAATGTGAACAAAATGGAATATTGTATGCATATTTTGTGTATACAATAGCAGCTGCATTCATAAGGGTTTATACAACATTAGCATAAATATGCTGGAGAGCCAGAAATTGCTAATAAGCAGATGAGACTTTTCCACTGATTTCCAGTGGGTTACTAGTTGTGTAATTTCCAGCGGGTTACTAGTAGTTAATGAGATCTCAGCTGACCATTTCAGATTCCTCCTCCCCTGTAAAAACAACACCACCCTCATAAATCTGCATAACACTATACTGTAGAAGGAAAGTTAGCTTAAAAATATATTGTACTAATGTCCGGGAATAGGGGAGGATAATCTTGAATGATCTTGCAGAGTGTGTACTACGAGGTCAGCTCTCGGTGAGTGGGAAAGGAAACAATTGTTCTGAATTATGCAAATTTCAAAAAAAGCACCCCAGGACAGGATTCTCTAAGAAAAACAAAATAGTGGTCTCCAAGTCTCCTCTGATCTAAAATCTTGCCAAAACAAAATACCCAATTTCGGGGTGGGTAAAATGGCCGAGAAACAGTTATTAATTCGGTTCAGACCTAGATGAAATCCCTGAGCTAAAGGCGCTTTCTATTTCTGTTCAATATTTTTAAACCTCAAATACACCAAATGGTATATATTTGCTCATTCAGAGACCATCTTCTTGGCTGTGAGTCCTGCAAGTCCTTCTCACTTCCTTGGAGGCTTTTCCCACCTGTTCTGGAAGGGCAGGGCCATGACTGACTCCAGCTGCAAAAGCTGAGGCGGCTGAACATACCATTGGGATGAGGTATTGTTTAGGGGTTTTTTTTGGGGGGGGGTTCTGTTGCTGTTATTATTGCCTCACCTGTTTACAAAGCTTTAAATTGTTTTAACTGCATTTTAACTTGTTTTTAAACTTGGGCTTTTTGTTGACTTTTTAAAAAATCAAGGGACATAAATATGTGCCTGGGAAGAGAGGAGCTGGGGAGAGCAGGGATGACCCCAACTGCAGTGGTTCTGAGCAAGGGGAGCTGGTGTGCAGGTGAGGCAGGCCGGGTAAGGGGCACACGGCCCAGGGGGTTGGAGATTGTGCCAGCCCCTCCTCCAAATTTGTTTGCAAAGCATTTTGACAAGAACAGTTCTTTAAATTCCTGGTTCGCTTTCAGAACCCGAAAACTGAAGCTGGTGTAGGGAGGAACGACGTATTCAGTGCAATTCCATGATGTATGAAATGCAATCTGGATCTTCCCACGTTACCATGGCAACATGGGGCTTAATGACTGGGGGAGCCATTTTTCAGGCGTTTCTGTGCCACCCTAGCAATACGAAGACTGGGTTCTAAGAGAGTAGTTACTATAAATTGTTACGAAATGCCGCCATATTGGCTTGGAATTGTCCATTGTCCTAGGCAGTATTTGCAGAGGCTTTGCCTAGGGGGAAGCCACTAAGAGTTCAGATCAAATCCCTGGTGGAGTTACTACTTAGAGCTCCAATTCTTGATTTGGTTGCAGGAATGAGAGTTGCTTCTTGAAGGGGGACTGGCTTCCCTGTGATGCTTTGTGTGGTTCCTGAACAGACACAGAAGGAGCCATGGGGGAAGGCAGGCCCCAACCTGTAACTTGGAAATTGAGCCTTTCCTAGCATAGCTTGGCTGCTGCAGCATTTTAGGCTTCTTCTCAGCTGGCTGAGATGCTCAATTCATGAGTCAATATGATGGTGTGGCTAGAGTGCATCATGCTAAGGCTAAAGGCAGACTTGGGCCTTAAATCCTCATTCAGCCATGAGGATTCATCAAGTCACTGTCTTTCAGTTTGGGCCTGCTGTAAAGGTAATGGGCTGAGGAAAATCACCTATGCAGGGCGTTTTTTTCAGGCGGAACTCAGTTCCCACACCTCTCAGGTGGGCGCCATTGCCATTGTAAGAGAACAAGGGAGGCGTTTGTTGTGACTTCTGGCACCACTTTTTCTAGAAAAATAGCACAGCGATATATGCCATGCTGAGTTGCTTGGAGGAAAGGAAGAATAAAATGGGGGGGGGGGGTGATAAATAATTAGCAGGGATCTGTGGGTTGTAGAGGGCTCCAGCCTGCCCTTAAAATGGCCTCCTTAGTCATTTATCCAGGCAGATCATGGGCAGGAGACGTATTTCAGCCTGAGGGCTAGGCAACCTTCCAAGAGCCACACACCAATGGTGCCAGTGATAAGAGTGAACAGAGGAACAAATGCCACAGTAGGCTTGTTTCTACACACATGCACCCCACCTCCACCATTTAGGCTAGCAAGAAGCGTTTTCCGAGTTCGAGGACACGTTCCAGCCAGGCAAAAGCTCTCAAGGAGTGTGTGTAAAGTAGGGCTAGTGAGAGGTTGTGGCCTGAGGAGCAGGCCTAAGGCCCTCTCAGAGAGGCCTTAGAACAGGCATCCCCAAACTCGGCCCTCCAGATGTTTTGGGACTACAGTTCCCATCATTCCTGACCACTGATCCTGTTAGCTAGGGATGATGGGAGTTGTAGTCCCAGGGCCGAGTTTGGGGATGCCTGCCTTAGAAGCTGCATTTGGTCTCGAGCGGAGGTTCCTATCCCTAGGGTGGATTAGTTGGCTTGGAAAAAGCCCCATCTCTGCCATTCCAAGCAGCCGTCTGGAGCCCGTGGTTCTGACAAATCAGCTGATGTGCTTATTAAAGAGCAGAAGTAAAATGTTCTGGTGAGCAGAAGTAAAATGTTCTGGTGGAAGAAGGAAGAGGTGGAAAGAGAAGGCTGCAGGTTTCCAACCCTGGCTTTAAGGTGAAAGTGTCTTGCCAAACAGGGGACAAGGCTGCATGGCCTACCAAGCCTTACAGAGTATAGTACTTTATAGTAGTTTGAGAGTGTTATGTACCGGTAAATGATGAGCTTTTTACTGAAAATACCATATTTACTCAAATCAAATGCTCACTTTATTTGGCCAAATTACGTTGCGGAAATTATGTTGCGGATTAGATTTGATGGCACATTTACATTCTCTGTCAAATACTTTTTTGTTTGTTTCAAGGTTAGGAACGTTGAGGTGTGCATTAGGTTTGATGGTGCCTTAGACTCTAGTAAATAAGGTGTGTCAAGCATGTCATAAGCAATGTGTGTGCCAGCAACGAGTGACTGAGGAACCTCCTTTTTCATTCAGGGCAAGCATATAATCTCCAGCCTTTGGTTGGTTCTTCACATCCTTCATGTGTCGTTCAGGGGGACCCACACAGTCAAATTCAAAAAAACAGTTATCTTCCTATGGATCTGTTTGTTGGTCTGGGTCTTAAACAGTGACTCAGCAGGCCCACTCAGAAAACCAGAGATTTCAACACCTTCATTATATCCACCAAACTTGACACATTCTATACAGTGAGATGCATTTTACATTTGGACGGCATACAGAAAACTTGTCAGAAGTGGCTTAGTTAATTTGGCAGTTTTCCTTCAGTCAAACAAAACCTACAGTAATAACAGGTGTAGTTCTTTATGTGGCGATGTCTGCCCACACAAGTCTCTGAATCCATTAGATTTATAATTAATCTTTTATATAATTTAAAAAAAATTAAAGTTAATAACAAAAGATAAATCAATGCAACCCAATTTAATATTATGAAAAATCTTAATTCTTCATCTTAATTCTTTCCAGCCCGTTTTTGCTAAGCTACCAAATTTAAATCTACCTTGATATGATAATCACTTTTGTTGTAGATTAAAAATGAAGTTCAGTAAGTAAATGCAGAAGTAAAATGCTTGGGTGTGCCAGCAAGTGCCTTATTAGCTTCTGTGTAAAGTACAAATGGCATCTGCATTCTTGAGGATTAACATGGCCTATTCCCACCCCCCTTTAAATTTAATGCGAGAGCTTATCTGTGGCATGAACTTCCCACAGTTTGTACAACCACTGAATCACTGGTGACATTTTTATCATACTTTCTTTTTCCTTTCCCCCCAACTTCTATTTTTGCTGCTGTGAGAAGGAACGACAGTAAATCCCTGTATCTTGTGAGCATATTATGGTTGTTAATTCCATTAAGTCCTTCAAGCCGAACCAATGTCTCTCGAACACCAAGATACTAAAATAAACATATTTTCTCTTTTCTTGTTACTGCAATTGCTCTTTCAAGCACAATGCCGATTACGGGACAATATTCCATAAAAATCATGGGCTGGTTTGACTGCTAGATATTACAAAGCATTGAAGGAATGGTTGGTACAACCATTGAGGGAGGTTTGTAATGAAATTTTGGAGGGGGAAAAGGCACCTGAATCGCGGAAAGAAGCTTTCATTTCACTTATACCGAAAACAGAGACTGAGAAGAACCAGGTTAAAAACTACCGCCCTATATCATTACTCAATGTGGATTATATAAAATTTTTGCAGACATTTTGGCAAAAAGATTGAAGAGAGTGTTGGTAGGAGAGATTCATAAGGACCAGGCTGGCTTTCTCCCAGGGAGACATATGTCAGACAATGTGAGAAACATAATAGACATTATGGAATTGTTAGAAGTGAACATTAATACGAAAGCTGTTTTAATCTTTGTGGATGCGGAGAAAGCCTTTGACAATATTTGCTGGCGTTTTATGAAGAAGAATCTCCAAGGGATGGGGGTAGGCCAAGGTTTTGAAAACGGTATAGGTGCAATATACTCTGAACAAAAAGCAAAGCTGATTGTAAATAATGTGGTTACGGAAGAAATACCTATTGAAAAAGGAACACGACAGGGATGCCCAATATCCCCTTTACTCTTTATTATCTGAAAACAAAATGCAGATGAATGAAAGCATGCAACACTAATACAGTATAAAATCCAGTAGCAGATCAGAAAGACCTTAAGCACTAGTTGAAACCAAAATAACTTAAACATTTCCAAAGGCAATGAGAGAACACATATGATCTAGTGAGTTGGCAGATGCTTAATAATTTTGTCGTCATCCAAGCCTCTAGGAGGCGTAAGTTCCAAGCCTGGGCACCACAATACAAAAGGCCCTGTCAAGGTCACCACAAAGTGTGCCGACTGCCATCAAGACAGCAAGCAGCCACCTTCCTCCACCAATCCCAAGGCCTAGGTCATTCAATATAGGGAAAGGTGCTTTGACAGGTTACTGGGTCTCAAGTCGCTTGGGGCTTTGTAAACCCAAACTAACACCTTGAATTGGGTTTGGTAACAGATGGGCAGCCGGTGCCCAGCTTGTAGAATAGATGTTACACAACTATGTGCAGAAGTAGCAGAATATTTTTAAGGGAAGGCCCACTAGAGTCCATTTACAGTAATCAAGATGCAAGTTTAACAGAAAATGCAGTGCTGTGGCATGGCTGTAGCTAGTGAACCAGCCCCTTGCTGCAAAAGCTGCTTGGGCCTCTGATTAAAATGATGGACCCAGGAGCACCTCAGACTACAAACCTGTACTGTTTAGAGCAGCTGTGCAGTTATACTAGCAGTTATAATGGTAGGCCAATCCATAGCCATGTTTTGGTCATGAGTTTCCAATGTTTTTGTGACTATGATACTTCAGCCATCATGGATAGTCTTTTGTTGTTGTTGTTGTTGTTTAGTCGTTTAGTCGTGACCGACTCTTTGTGACCCCATGGACCAGAGCACGCCAGGCACTCCGGTCTTCCACTGCCTCCCGCAGTTTGGTCAAACTCATGTTTGTAGCTTCGAGAACGCTGTCCAACCATCTCGTCCTCTGTCGTCCCCTTCTCCTTGTGCCCTCCATCTTCCCCAACATCAGGCTCTTTTCCAGGGAGTCTTCTCTTCTCATGAGGGGGCCAAAGTATTGGAGCCTCAACTTCACGATTTGTCCTTCCAGTGAGCACTCAGGGCTGATTTCTTTAAGAATGGATAGGTTTGATCTTCTTGCAGTCCATGGGACTCTCAAGAGCCTCCTCCAGCACCATAATTCAAAAGCATCAATTCTTCGGCGATCAGCCTTCTTTATGGTCCAGCTCTCACTTCCATACATCACTGCTGGGAATGTCAGCATCGCCCTTGAGCCAGTGCCACCAACTGGACTCATACACTTCAGCCCCGACTGGGCTAGGCGAGCTGGGTAGCACTTCCAGAGACCACCTTCTGGACAGGAACAGGTCAAAGTGCTGTGGACTCACAGCTTAGAGTTGTGAGCACCGGATTCACTCCCACAAGAAGACAGTCGTCGCACAGCAGAGTATAGCAGAGTCTAGCAGAGTATAAACCACTCGGAGAGCAGCTCTGTAAAATATCTTCCTTTTATTCTGTAACTACAACTATGATACAAAACTATATACAGAGCTGAACGGGTTCTCTAAGCATAAAGAATGCTACACTACACTGAGTGTCTGTAGCTGCTCTTAGCAGCAACCTTATCTCTACACACGATCTGTAACACTCAGTCTCTCTCTCTCTCCGACACACTGACTGACTGACTGACTCTTTGATGGAGTAGAATAAGTAGTTAGCAGAACACGCCTCCTCCTCTCTGGAGAGTCAGCAGAGACCATCAGGAGATCATCAGGAGATTGATGTGGTCGACACAGTCAAAGGCTTTTGCATAGTCAATGAAGCAGAAGTAGATGTCTTTCTGGAACTCTCTAGCTTTCTCCATAATCCAGCGCATGTTTGCAATTTGGTCTCTGGTTCCTCTGCCCCTTCGAAATCCAGCTTGCACTTCTGGGAGTTCTCGGTCCACATACTGCTTAAGCCTGCCTTGTAGAATTTTAAGCATAACCTTGCTAGCGTGTGAAATGAGTGCAATTGTGCGGTAGTTGGAGCATTCTTTGGCACTGCCCTTCTTTGGGATTGGGATGTAGACTGATCTTCTCCAATCCTCTGGCCACTGCTGAGTTTTCCAAATTTGCTGGCATATTGAGTGTAGTACCTTTTAAAACTTTCAATAGTTCAGCTAGAATATCATCACTTCCACTGGCCTTGTTATTAGCAGTGCTTTCTAAGGCCCATTTGACTTCACTCTCCAGGATGTCTGGCTCAAGGTCAGCAACCACACTACCTGGGGTATAGGAGGCATCCATTTCTTTCTGGTATAGTTCCTCTGTGTATTCTTGCCACCTCTTCTTGATGTCTTCTGCTTCTGTTAGGTCCTTTCCACTTTTGTCTTTTATTATGGTAATCTTTGAACGAAATGTTCCTTTCATATCTCCAATTTTCTTGAACAGATCTCTGGTTTTTCCCATTCTATTGTTTTCCTCTATATCTTTGCATTGCTCATTTAAGAAGGCCTTATTGTCTCTCCTTGCTATTTTTTGGAAATCTGCATTCAATTTCCTGTATCTTTCACTATCTCCCTCGCATTTTGCTTGCCTTCTCTCCCCCGCTATTTGTAAGGCCTCGTTGGACAGCCACTTTGCTTTCTTGCATTTCCTTTTCATTGGGATGGTTTTCGTTGCTGCCTCCTGTATAATGTTACGAGCCTCCATCCATTCTTCAGGCACTCTGTCCACCAAATCTAAATCCTTAAACCTGTTCCTCACTTCCACTGTGTATTCATAAGGGATTTGACTTAGATTGTATCTTACCGGCCCAGTGGTTTTTCCTACTTTCTTCAGTTTAAGCTTGAATTTTGCTATAAGAAGCTGATGATCTGAGCCACAGTCAGCTCCAGGTCTTGTTTTTGCTGACTGTATAGAGCTTCTCCATCTTTGGCTGCAGAGAATATAATCAATCTGATTTCGATGCTGCCCATCTGGTGATGTCCATGTGTAGAGTCGTCTCTTGTGTTGTTGGAAAAGCGTGTTTGTGATGACCAGCTTGTTCTCTTGGCAGAACTCTATTAGCCTTTGGCCTGCTTCGTTTTGAACTCCAAGGCCAAACTTGCCAGTTGTTCCTTTTATCTCTTGACTCCCTACTTTAGCATTCCAATCCCCTATAATGAGAAGAACATCCTTCTTTGGTTTCATTTCTATGAGGTGTTGTAAGTCTTCATAGAATTGGTCAATTTCAGTTTCTTCAGCACCAGTGGTTGGTGCATAAACTTGGATTACTGTGATGTTAAAAGGTCTGCCTTGGATTCGTATTGAGATCATTCTATCATTTTTGAGATTGCATCCCAGTACAGCTTTTGAGGGCCACTCCATTTCTTTTACGGGATTCTTGCCCACAGTAGTAGATGTGATGGTCATCCGAACTGAATTCGCCCATT
Organism: Podarcis muralis; assembly: GCF_964188315.1. Classification (NCBI taxonomy): domain Eukaryota; kingdom Metazoa; phylum Chordata; class Lepidosauria; order Squamata; family Lacertidae; genus Podarcis; species Podarcis muralis. The sequence continues at coordinate 92,397,450 of NC_135657.1, read as the reverse complement.
CCCATCCATTTTAGTTCACTGATGCCCAGGATGTCAATATTTATTCTTGCCATCTCATTTTTGACCACATCCAACTTACCAAGGTTCATGGTTCTTACATTCCAGGTTCCTATGCAATATTTTTCTTTACAGCATTGGACTTTCCTTTCACTTCCAGGCATATCCGCAACTGAGTGTCCTTTCGGCTTTGGCCCAGCCGCTTCATCAGCTCTGAATCTACTTGTACTTGTCCTCCGCTCTTCCCCAGTAGCATGTTGGACGCCTTCCGACCTGAGGGGCTCATCTTCCAGCATCATATCTTTTATATGCCTGTTGTCTTTGTCCATGGAGTTTTCTTGGCAGGGATACTGGAGTGGCTTGCCGGTTCCTGCTCCAGGTGGATCACGTTTGGTCAAAACTCTCCACTATGACCTGTCCATCTTGGGTGGCCCTGCACGGCATAGCTCATAGCTTCTCTGAGTTATTCAAGCCCCTTCGCCACGGCAAGGCAGTGATCCATGAAGGGGTGGATAGTCTTATACTGCTAATATACATTTGGTAGCACAGCTCCTTACATTCATCTTAATGTACTGTTGGGATCACTTTGACACCTCCCTTGGTGCCTGTCAAGGTCCATGGGTGGGTGGGTGTAGCTGTTTTGTCTATTGTTTAGGGGACACTTCTCCCTGTGGCAGTTCCTTAAATCTCTAAATGTGCTCCCAGGCCCTCGCCCAAAAGGTTGTGAACTCTTGGTGTATGGTATGTTCAATTCAGTTCGTATTTTTCAGAGGGGTGAAGCCATGCCATGCAGTGAGCTGTGACCTTGAAGACCTGTTCTCCTATATTGGAGAATACAGATCTAGGATTTGTATAGGGAACTGAAAGTCATGTGAGACGCCAGTGATCACTTTGAGTACCGCATCATTATTTAAAGAAAAAGAAAGCTTAGGCTGCAGTCTCTACCCATGTACCTGGCAGTAATCCCCTCCCCGCCCCCCGAACTCAGTGGGATTTAACTTCTGAATACACATGCATATGGTTACCCTACAAGTGATTAACACAACATGTATGCATGGGTGGTAAGGCAGAACATTCATATGCAGGCTTCTACGGGAGAATGTGTGTCTGTATCAGGCTCACCTCTGCTCTTACCCCACTGCAGATCTTGTTGTGGTCTAGAAATAGTAGCTGCGGCTGTATGCCTTCCGTAAAATCATTGATCCAAGGACACTGCCCCCCCTTCTTTCTAAACTTCCTTTGGCTGCTTGCTCCTTACACTGTACTTTTAATGCTTGAAGCCAGCAGGTTGTTTTGATTATTTTTGTTTCCTTGTGGTTGTTTTCCTAAAACTTAGAGAGTGAAGCAAAATCCCAGTGACAAGGTAGAGGCACATTTCAATCTGAATGTTATTGGAAGTGTAAAAGGAGGATAATAAGAGGCTTTGGGCATGTTTGTGCAGGCACTAATGCGTCTAAAAATGCTAATGGATTGTGCGCCATCCATTTGTAAGATTGTAGATGCTGCTGCCATGCTGAACAAAATGTGATAAGACAGATTTTAAGCAGCAGGGGGGGTCGGCTGGTATCATTCAATAAATACAATTAAACAAGGCGAATGATTGCTTGCCTGCAGTGTGAGAAATTGTGGCATTGCAGTATCAGATTTAACTGTATGGGCATGAGTGAAAAGGACAGCTTCAAGAAGCACTTGTTAAACGTCTCACTCAAAGCCCTCTAAGTCCTTGTCACTTGGAATCATAGGTTTGAATCCAATGTCTTCATCTCAAGGGCTGTTGTAAGGACGCTACCAAACAATTGCTTCCCCTTGGGATGGTAGCATGTGGGGAGGGAGTCAACCAGAGCTCCGGAGGTGATACTGAGATGGGTGAATGGGGCACTGCCCCTTTCCCATCCAACCTGGCCTCAAACACCACCACTTTTCACCTGCCTGCCTCCTTAGAACCAGATCAGGTGGTGACACTGCTTGTGGCAGATTTCTCTTCTGTAATCTCAGTGTTGCCCTTGTAGGACTCCAAAAGGAGCAGGAAAATGGGGTTTAATCTAGCATTAGATGGCATTGCCTGTCATTGACTCTGGCTCTACTTACTGTTAGTCTCCCTGTGTTATGTACTGAGTTGAATAGGATCCAAAAGGCAGCAGTCTGATTGGTCCTAGAACAATAGGGTCCAGAATGCAGCAGTCTGATTGGTCCACAGGAGTCACCCAATCCAGCTCCAGGTAGAAGGGAATCCGCAACCTGATTGGCTTACAGGTGAATCCTGGAATTAGCCAATCATGTGGGGCCCATTGTGTAAATAATATATATAAAGCAGACATTCTGGGGGAACTTCCATTCTTCCTCACTACTATGAGCTGAATAAAGAGCATGAAATCCACACTCGACTCCGAGTATATTTCACCCTGCCTCCCACCCTACCATTCCCCACTGCCATTTGCCACTAGAGAGAGGGATGATTCCAGGAAGGAGTGGAGAAAAGAATACAAAGTTTCATGCTAAGTATAGGGATGGATGAATCTTTCATTGCTGGCTTCTTAGTTTCTAATTTTTCCAATCACATTTCTGCATCCATTTCCTTTTAAAAAAAAATTCTAAAAGCATTTTAGTGTTCGCTTCTCGTAATAAACACATATTTGCAAGCAATTCCCCCTAATATAATGCATTTTACATGTTGTTTTCACTTGTATTTCAATTTTTATGCACACCTTCCTCTAATATATGCATTTCTGTAAATGTTCTAAGGGTCGAGAACTGCACTGCAGAATTTGGAGAAGTGCTGGTTTCTAAAGAAAGTTGTGCTTTAGTTCACGTATTTGCTTGGGAAATGCAAATTCGGTAGGGTCACACTGAAATTACAGATGCTACTGTTCATTTGTGTAGCCAAAGCTGCTACAAAAGCAAAATACATGAAACAGAAAAAAATGCACAGAGATGAGAACCAGACCGAATTTGTCTCCCAACCCTAGAGAGTGGCACAACTGGCAATGTGCCTTGCCTTATCCCCAGCAAGACATAAGGGCAGAATTGATGAGGACTGGAACAAAGACCATTGCAATAGTATCTCAGCTGGGAAGCTAAGCTGAAACAGAAGCCAGATGAGGGGGGGCAACAAATCTAGTTCTGTATATCCAAGGACCTTTGGGGAAGGGAGAATACATGAGAGACAGATAGGCTGTATTATTTTCCTTTTATCTTTTGCCTTAGGAAGAAACCTCTGCTGGGCTGGAACCACAAACTTTGCCCTGCGCTTCACATCGCTGGATGCTATTAAAATGGATCGTTGTGGTGTTGAGCTACCCTTGCTAAGCCGCTGCACAAAACAGGAAATGGTAGGAAAACATACTTCTCAGTAAAGCTACAAACTAATGGCACAAGGTCATATTGTTCTGAATTTTGTGTGCCTTTGTGTGTGTGGACACTGCAGCTGTTGTATTGCATGTGCTGATATTGCCAGATAGTCACATATTTATCTACATATTTTTTAATAACCTTGTACAGACTCAATGGCAGACTCAAAGGGTGATCGTTCTGAGGTAAACTGATACTGTATTCCCCCTTTTTTCTTCTTCTTCTTCTTCTTCTTCTTCTTCTTCTTCTTCTTCTTCTCCTCCTCCTCCTCCTCCTCCTCCTCCTCCTCCTCCTCCTCCTTCTTCTTGTTGTCAGCTTAGGTTGCTTATGTCTATGCTACCTGGAGCATAGTGTGGCATGTTGGAAATTAAAAAAGGGCATGAGAAACTCTGTCCTGTTAATAATGAAACACCCCCCCCCAAAAAAAAACCATACGATGTGGTGGTGGTTGTCACTGAGATAGAAGATTTTGAATTGGGATTCGACAAATTCATGGAGGATATGCCTCGCAATGGCCAGTTGCTAGTTATGAGGGACATATCCTACTATCAAGGACCAGCGGCTGCACATCTCTCTATCAGTCACTGGGAATAAACATTGGAAATGAACTTTTACTTGGCAGGTTGGAGAATTCCGACATAAACAAAAATGGGAACAGAAATTGCTAATGTTTCTTTGTCACGTTTGGAATGCAAATCAATCCAGCTTAGGATCAATATTTGCTGTTGCTTTCAAGCCACAAATGATTACATACCTCCAGCACTTGTGATGTGTTTCCTTTGCACTGAACTGAATGGGGTGGGATAATATA